>NC_080171.1:20652959-20845353 GCF_950295315.1 Erinaceus europaeus
GGGGAGCTGGGAGCTCGAACAGGGATCCTGCTGTCGGTCCTTGTGCTTTGCGCCACGTGCGCTTAGCCGCTGCGCTACCGCCCGAATCCCCCAAGGAATTTTTAAATTAAAAATTTAAGTTACAGTTACATGGGTATCATGCTATATTAGTAACTTTGGCTGGAGGGAAAATAGGATGTCCTTATAGTAGCAGGGCAAGAGTGAGAATTTGAAGAGCACTAAAACCACTAGAGGGAGCTATGGGGCTAGTTCAGTCTTTGAGTACTGGATAAAGTACACATTGAAGGCTCTAAAAATGCCCTTTCTTCCCCTTCTTTAAGGAAGTCAGTTCTATTTATTATACTTTACCTAGAAACCAGAAACACCTTCTGTAGTTAATAATTAGGTCTGTGGACTGGGCAGTGCACACATTGTACAGGGACCTGTGCAGACACCTGTGATCAAACCCCTGCTCCCCACCTGCATGGGGGAAGCAGTGCTACAGGTGTCTCTCTTTCTTTCTCTCCCTTTTCCCTCTCAATTTTTCTCAGTATCTATCCAATAAATAAAATAAAATATTAAAAAATTTTTTTAACAGTTTTAGACCCAAAGTACTTTCTTATCTGGCCACTCCCTATTGTCATTAGCCCTCAGACTACATTTTTTTTTATCAGGTTCACTCATTGTTTTTCTCCTAAGGTGTTAGCCATATGATGGTGACAGTATTACAAGCCTTATTCCATGACCTAGCCATCCTGCCAATTTTCCTAGTCTTGTATTATTCAGCCTTCAAGAGTAAACGCAAGTACTAACATTTATGCACTTGCCTCTCGTCATTATGAATTCAATGTAATTGTGGATCTTACATATTTACCATTTATCTACATGATCCAGAAAAACTGGGGACTAAAATGTGTATGAAGTTGCTTGTGCATTGTGTTAAAGAACTGTGTTACCACACCAGATCTTTTTATTCTCAAAATTTATTTATACCTCATTATTTTAAGGAGAGTTTGAGCTCTCTTAAAATTACACAGTACAGGGAGTTGGGCAGTGGCGCAGTGGGTTAAGTGCACGTGGCGCAAAGTGCAGGGACCGGCGTAAGGATCCCGGTTCGAGCCCCTGGCTCCCCACCTGCAGGGGAGTCGCTTCACGGGTGGTGAAGCAGGTCTGCAGGTGTCTCTTTCTCTCCCCTCTCTCTCTGTATTCCCCTCCTCTCTCCATTTCTCTCTGTCCTATCCAACAACAAAGCAACGTCAACAATGGCAATAATAACCGTGAGGCTGCAACAACTAGGGCAACAAAAAAGGGGAAAAAATGGCCTCCAGGAGCGGTGGATTCATGGTGCAGGCACTGAGCCCAGCAATAACCCTGGAGGAAAAAAAAAATTACACAGTACAACAACAACAACAACAAAAAAGAAGTCAGGAAGTCAGGAAATGATATCAAAGGGTTGAAGGAAGAAAAATCAAATAAAGGTAGGAGGTTATTGTGTGCCACATGTGTTCTTGTACTTGTTAATGCTTATCACAAATTTGGATTAAATATTATAGCATCTGACCCAGAAAGAGAAATCAATTATATGATTTATTCTGTGGACATATCCATATATATCAGTTATGGTAAATCATATCTTTCCTCCATACTGATTTTTTTTATTAATCCTAACAAAAATAATTTGGAGATTCCTCAAAATATTCCCCCAAAATGGACCTGCTAGGCTAGGGAGACAGCAAAACGGTTATTCAAAAAAGACTTTCATGCCTTATCTCTGAGGTCCCCAATTCAATCTCCAGCACCACCATAAGCCAGAGCTGATATCTATCTTTCTCATTAAAATAAACAAATATTTAAAAAATAAGGAAGAAGCTTTTAAAAAATGGACATACCATACAATTTGTAAGTTTCCTTCCTAGAAGTCTATCAAAAGAGCACAAGACATGTATTTGAAGATATCTCTGCACACCTATGTTCATAGCAGCACTATTTGTAATAGACAACATTTGTAAACAACCCAAATATCCAATGACAGATGAGTGGCTAAAAAGTAGTGAGATATATATTTGCATATTTCATACTCAGTTATAAGAAATGATGAAATCTTTCCTTTTGTAACAACTCGAGTGGAACTTGAAGGAATCATGTTACATGAAATAAACCACGAGGAGAAAGCTAATACTAGATGACCTCACTCACCTGTGGAACTTAAGAAACAAAGAGACAAAATTCAGTATAAAACTTTGATTAGCTTTGGTCTATTGTAGCAGACCCAAGGACTTTAAAGGAAGGGTCTTGGCAGCCCAGGGTCCTATGGTTGGGGAAGATGACAACTTGGTGGTGGGTGTGGTGTGCTGACAGCTGTTGTGGGGAGATAGAAATCTATAAACTTCTGACATATATTTTTTCTAAAGTAGCATTTCTTTTTCTTTCCTTTTTTATTGAGTAATGCTTTATAGTACAGTCTTTTATTTTTACCACTCTCATCACCTAAGGTCTCTGTCCCCATCCTCACCCTGAGAGATAACCACTATAGTTCCCCCATAGTCTTAGATACAGGTTGACTTTTTTTTCACATTTATATTTACAATTCTTTATATTCTACATATGAGTGAAACCATTATGGAGTTGTCCTTTAACTCCTTACTTGCTTCACTAAGCCATAATATTCCCCAGTTCCATCCACTGTATCCCAAAGGACACAGTATCACCTTTTTATTGCAGACTAGTACTCCATTGAAGGTATGTCCCATAACTTTCTTATACAGTCATCTGTTGAAGGGCATTTTGGTTGTTTCCAAGTTTTTGCTATTGTGAATAAAACCACTGTAAACATGGGTGTACATATATCTCTTTGAATCAGAGCTATTATCTCTTTGGGGTATATGCCTAGTAGCGGAATTGCTGGATCATAAGATATTTACATTTCTTTTTGTTTAAGGATTCTCCATACTGGCTGCACTAATTTGTACTCCCACCAGCAGTGCAGTAGACTTCCTATCTCTCCACATCCTCTCCAACATTTATCTTCTCTTGTTTTATTGCTGGAGACCATAACCATAGGTGTGAGGTGGATCTCAATGTGGTTTTAATTTGCACTTCTCTCTCTCCATCTCTCTCTCTCTCTCTCTCTCTCTCTCTTCCCTCCAGGGTTATTGCTGTGGCTTGGTGCCAGCACTATGAATTCACTGCTCCTGAAAGCCGTTTTTTTTTTTTCCTTCACTTTATTGGATAGGGCAGAGAGAAATTGAGAGGGGGAGGAGAATATGGAGAGGGAGAGAGAAAGAGAGACTCCTGCAGACCTGTTTCACCACTTGTGATGTGATTTCCCCCCCCCCTTGGGGAATTGTGGGTTCGAACCAGAATCCTTGTGTAGGGCCTTGTGCTTGTACTATGTGTGCTTCCCTCCAGGGTTATTGCTGTGGCTTGGTGCCAGCACTATGAATTCACTGCTCCTGAAAGCCGTTTTTTTTTTTTCCTTCACTTTATTGGATAGGGCAGAGAGAAATTGAGAGGGGGAGGAGAATATGGAGAGGGAGAGAGAAAGAGAGACTCCTGCAGACCTGTTTCACCACTTGTGATGTGATTCCCCCCCCCCCTTGGGGAATTGTGGGTTCGAACCAGAATCCTTGTGTAGGGCCTTGTGCTTGTACTATGTGTGCTTAACCCGTGTGTCACCCCCTGGCCCCTGCATTTCTCTAATGTTGAGTGAATTGGAGCATTTCTGCCTCTGTCTGTGGGCCATGACTATCTCTTCTTTAGAGAACCATCTATTCATACTTCTGCCCACTTTTTAGTTGAGTTGTTCTTTTTCTTTTTGTTGAACTGCGTGGGTTCTTTACAGATGTTTGATATTAACTGAAGTGTAGTGTGCAAATATCTTTTCCCATTTTCTGTATTGCCTGTTTATCTTTATGAAATTCCCTTTTGATATGTACAAGCTTTTCAATTTGACATAGTCCCATTTTTTCATTTTTTATTTTGTTTCCCTTACCTGTGGGGTAGAGTCTCCAAATACGTCTTTAGTGTTAAGGTTCTAAAATGTTTCACTAATGTAGTTTTCTATATATTTTATAGTTTCAAGTATAATATTCAGATATTTGATCCATTTTTAATTAATTTTGGTGTCTGGTGTTTTGTGGTAATTTAATTTTTCTACACATGCACCCAACTCCATTTGTTAAAGAGACTCTCTTTCCCCACCTTAGGCAGTTTTTGGCCTCTTTATCATATAAAACATGTCTTTACCTGTGTAGGTTTAGTTCTGGACTCTCTATCCTGTTCCATTGGTTGAGATATCCACTTTTGTTCCAGTACCACACTATTTGAACTACTGTTGATTTATAATATAAACTAAAGCCAGGAATTGTGATGATTTTTTTTTATTCTTTTCCTTAGGCATGCTCCTGCTATTCATTTTTTTATAGCCCCATATGGATTTTTGGATAAGTTGTTCCATTTCCTTGAAATATGACATTAGAGTTTTAATAGGGGTTGCATTGAATCTATAAGTTGCTATTGACAGGATTGCCATCTTAATGATATTTATTCTTCCAATCCATGAACAGGAGATGTTCTTCCATTTCTTTGTGTCATCCTTTATTTCTTTTAACAATATCTTACAGTTTTCATTGAGAAGGTCCTTCACCTCCTTTGTTAGATTTATTCCTAGGTATCTTATCTTTTTAAATTCAATTGTAAAAGGGATTGCTTCCTTCAGTTCCCTTCCCACTAGCCCATCTTTTGTATAAAAAAATGCCCCAGATTTATAAGTAGTGATTTTGTAAACTGCTGCTTTACTAAATTTATTGATGATTTCCAGCAGGTTTTTTTTGACAAAGTTTCTGGGGTCCTCTAGGTATCACAGTGTTTGTTCTGTAAATAATAATAATTTAACTTAATCTTTTCAAATTTGAATTCCTTTGATATCTCTTTCTTGTCTGGTTGCAATGGCTATGACTCCTAGGACTATGTTGAATAGAAGTGGTGAGAGTGGACACCCCTGCCTAGTTATTGATTTTAGGGGGAAACTTTCAATTTTTTTTCATGTTGAGTACCATGGATTTGTCATATATAGACTTTACTAGGTTGAAGAATTTTCCTTCCACTTCCAATTTCTTGAGGGCCTTAATCAGAAATAGGTGTTGGACCCTAGTTCCTAGCGATTGAATTAAATGCCTTTGTTATGATGCTAGCTTTTCTCCTGGATTTGTGATTTGAATAGAAAATCTAACCTTGTCTGTAGTTAACCAGATGTAAACATCCTCTACTGGCAGTCAGACATTTTAGGTCCTGTACTAAGTGTCTTAAATTAATCTTGAGCAAGATAAACCACAAATAAAAGGACAAACACTGAATGGTCTCACTCTTAGATGGGCTCTAAGAAACAAAGCAAAGGAAAATGCAGGAAGAAGCCTCAGTGGGCTACAGGCTATCACAGCAACTTCATAGACTTGGAAAGGGACAGAGAAGGATACTAAGGAGAAATTCATTACATAAATTTTATGATGGACTAAAATGACAATTTGAGGGGTGGTGGCACACTCAGTTGAGTGGACACATTTCCCTGTGCAAGGACCCAGGTTCAAGCCCCTTGTTCCAACATGCAGGTGGGTGAAGGAGGAGATTCACAAGCAGTGGAGCAGGGCTACAGGTGTCTTTTTCCCTCTACCATGTGGAAATGTGGGAATGCACTCTTGTAACAACAAAAATCCTGTCAATCAACTTATCCTCAATAAACTGATACTGGAATCTTTAAAAATTGTTATCCAATTGACATAAAATTTTCACAATTTTTGGAACTAAGTGATATCACTCGGTTCTCACCTCTCTCTCTCTCTCTCTCTCTCTCTGTCTCTCTCAAACAGAAACACTGACAAAAATCATAGGATAAGAGGAGTACAACTCCGTATCCCATCCCCTCCCCTGATAGCTTTCCTATTCTTTAACCCTCTGGGAGTATGGACCCAAGGTCATTGTGGGGTGCAGAAGGTGGACGGCCTAGATTCTATAATTGCTTCCCCACTGAACATGGGCTTTTTTTCAACAACAGAGTGAAGCTAATAAGTTGCTGACTAGGACAGAACATGCTGTATCCAGTTACCTTCAGTCTAATTTTTTTTTCTTGAGAGTTTATTGCCCAATTTTTCTTCTGATCCTTTCATTAATTTTCAAATTTCATTTATAAAATTTTCCTATGATTTTCATAGCATTCTGTTTTTGCTTTATAAATTCCATATCTTATATCGCTGAGAATGTTGTTTTTTAAATATAATTTCCTTTCAGCCCTAATATCTGCCTGCTTCCTCCAAGATTTCTCCAGATCCTTTCTTTCTCACCCCCCCTTTTTTGTTAAGATTTTTTTAAAGTGTTTATTTATTGGATCGAGGCAGAGAGAAACTGATATAGAAGGGAGAGGGAGAGGGAGAGGGAGAGGGAGAGGGAGAGGGAGAGGAAAGGAGGTAGGGAGGAAGGGAGAGAGAGAGAGAATACAGTACATTATAGCCCTGCTTCACCGCTTGTGAAGCTTCCCCCCACAAGTAGGGACTAGTGGCTTGAACCTAGGTCCTGCACACTGTAATGTGTGCACTCAACCAGGAATGTACCACCACCCAGACCCCTGCCCCTGTTGCTTTCATAGCAGCTTTGTCTGCTGACCCTTGATTACACATTCAGATTTAAGTGTGCTCCTCTTTTGTGTGTGTGTAACGTGTGATTTGAATTTTTCTTTTTTTTAATTTTTTTAATTTTATTTAAGAAAGGAGACATTAACAAAACATAGCATAAGAGGGGTACAGTTCCACACAATTCCCACCACCCAATCTCCATATCCCATCCCCTCCCCTGATAGCTTTCTCATTCTGTATCCCTCTGGGAGTATGGACCCAGGGTCGTTGTGGGTTGCAGAAGGTGGAAGGTCTGACTTCTGTAATTGCTTCCCCACTGAACATGGGAATTGGCAGGTTGATCCATACTCCCAGGCTGTCTCTCTCTTTCCCTAGTAGGGTGGGTCTCTGGGGAAGTGGAGCTCTTAAGATGGTGATCAGGAGATCTGAATTGGGGTAGCACTCATTGGCTGTTGAGCTTCATTATAGCATAACTGGTGAAGGCAGTAAATAGTCCTTTCACCATGTGCCCCAGATGTCATCATGAGGAAATACTTCAGTCATCTTTTTCTTTTAGGTGAGTTCTTTCAGACTGCTAGGCATAATGGAAGCACTATGTGTGACAGTCTGAGCAAGATAACCAAGGCTCCAAGAAGTCAACTAGACAGCTTTTCACCTAACCTCTTGACTTCAGCCTACGCCTTACCTTATTCTTTTTGGCTTTTACCTTCTAATCCTATGCTGTTTCTACAATAAACAAGTCTCTCCTCCAAGGAACAGATTAGAAATGACTAGCTGATTACAAACAGATTCCAGTCAAGGTTTGATCTGTATACAGACTTTCAGTCAATTCCCTGTCAACAAACCTTCTCTAAATCTCCCTCTCTCCCCAAATTGTTTCCAAGTTTAAATTCATGTTTTCTGTCATACAGGAAGATACTGAAATATTTTCTCTGTTTTTGTATTCTCTCATGTTATTTTTTAATAATAAACTATTATAAATAAAAAATCTTAATTTTTATTTTACTAGAACTTTTCTAAGGGAGGGAGGTAATTCTAGATGGTCATTTTGCGAAGGTTAACTACAAGTCTTGCTGAGAAACTTGACCCTTTAGCACACAGAAAAGTCTCACTTGGGGACCAGCAAAATAGCTCAGTAGGATAGTGCACTGCTTTTCCATGTGTATGACCCAGGTTTGAGCCTGGCACCCACTTGGAGGAAGTTTTGGTGCTACAATTTCACCTCCTCCCCACCTATAGCCTCTGTCTCTATTTGAAAAAGTTAGTCTGGAGCTGTGAGATCCTAATGGTGAACAAAAACAAACAAACAAAAAGCCTCACTTATTCACTCCCAGACGTAATGAAGTTTGAATATCTTTAAATAATCCAAAAATGATGAATTAATTATGAGCACATTATGAATTCTGTAACATAGAACTGTGAACCTAGGAAATTAGAAGTGTCAACTTCTCCTCTAACACTTTTCAAGTATAAATAGTTTTGCCATTTACCTTAACTGTATTTCACAACTAGATGTTACACCTTTATATTAAAAAAAATTAAAATCAAAAGCTAGAATTCTATTTTCAGTGTGACTTTTTTGGGTGCACACGATTCATGATTTCTGTGTTTTATTTTTAGAGGAGAACATTAAAGAATGGAACAACTACAGCTTGTTACTTTGGAACAATTCACACTGACTCATCTCTGCTCCTTGCAGAAATTACAGGTGAGATAAAAACAAGACATAGGGTACATCAAGCAGAGAAAATAAGACCATGCCTGGCAAAAACCTGTGAGTGGTCCTGACTTGTAATTATTAGAATTTAAGCAGTGTCTAACTCATAAGTAATTAAACATATGCCATAGTGACCCTTGAATGTTTTTTTTCATTTCCTAAATAATTGATTATTGGCTTTAGATTATTGGCTCCAGAATGATATGCATGAGTCTGGATTTTGTGTATTATTTTAGGAATTTTGGAGCCAGTTTAATAATTCTAGCTGTGGCAACAATCTATTATAATCAGAATACTTATTTTAGCTATTGGCTAGATTCAGAGTACTGTATTAGGTGCTGACAATACTGAGACACAGGCAATAAATAGGCACTATTCTTGAAACAGACATGATTGGTTGATTAATAACCATATACATTAATGACTTTAATCATAAGTATTACAAGATTGAATTCCTTGCATTGGGCATGATCAGTCTCAGTTGTAGATAGCTTTCGGAAGTAGTGGCTAGTGTTTCCATGTTATCGATGGGGAACCTGATATATAAATACATACCTAGTCAGGCAGACAGACAGGCAAGAGGGATTATGTGACATAAATCACAGTAGAGTGGCTTGATCAATGTCACATAGCTAAGCAAAGGTGAGACTAGATTTAGAACAATGATCCTACATCTTGTACCCACCAAAGAATGTAACAGGTCCTCTGTAAATATCTTGAACCTAGCTGTCTTGTGAAAGTCATTTCATGTAAAGATCTAGATCTAAAGGATGGAACTGAAAATAAATAATTCTATTTGGGAAAGAGACAGAGGGAATCCAGAAATAGATTATCTGGGAAGATTTCATAGTCAGGACCTTTCAACTAGGCTTTGAAGAGAAGATAAGTGGGGGAGAGAAGAAAATATATTTCAGATAAAAGAGAAGACATGATGCAGACATGGGTACAGGAACCCCCACAGTGGCTTCAGGAAACTAGGAACAGAGTAGCTTAACTAGAAGAGAGGGGTCACTGCATGATGGTGGTTGGCGAGAGAGGTGGAGCAGATGGAGAAGGTCAGACAGAGAGGAGATTTGAATATGCACCTAAAACTCTCAGAAGGTTTTGAACCAAGCGAAGAATTTGTTGTGATATTTTAAGGAAGAATAATTTGATGGCCAGCTATTAAAATGAATTACAGCAGAAAGAGAAGCAGAGAGACATTCGAAAGACTCTTAAGACAGATTGGAGGCATTGTTTTGTTTTGGTGACAGGAATTGACCACAGTGCCAGGAATGGGAACTGACCTTTGTCTCCAGAGGTAAAGACATTATTAATAATGGTAATAAGGAGCTGGGTGGTGGTGCATCTGGCTGAGTGCACACATTACACTGCATAAGGACCTGAGGTGAAGCCCTAAGTCCCCACCTACAGGGGGTGGGGAGGACTTCACAAGGAGTGAAGCAGTTCTGTAAGTGTTTCTTTTCCTCTCTCCCATCTCGCACTCCTCTCTCAATTTCTCTATCTCTGTGCAAAATAAATAATAAATAAAATATTTAGGGTTGGCACAGCTGGTAGAGTGTACACATTCCAATCCTTAAGGACCCAAGCTCAAGACCCTCCCTCTCTCCCTCCCTGCAGAGGGGGAAGCTTTGCAAATAGTGAAGCAGTGCTGCAGGTGTCTCTCTTTCCCTCTCTCTTTCCCTTTGTCCTCTCAATTTTTCCCTATCTCTATCTAAAATAAATAAATATGAGAAAAACATTTAAAAAATAATCATAATATGGGTTAACTATTATTATTATTTTTTGCCTCCAGGGTTATTGCTGGGGCTTGGTGTCTGCACTACAATCCATTGCTCCTGGAGGCTATTTTTTTCCCTTTTGTTGCCCTTGTTGTTACCCTTGTTGTTGTCGTTATTGTTATTGTTGACATTGTTGTTGCATAGGACAGAGAGAAATAGAGAGAGGAGGGGGAGACAGAGATGGGGAAAGATAGACACCCACAGACCTGCTTCACCACTTGTGAAGCGACCCTCCTGCAGGTGGGGAGCCAGTGGCTTGAACTGGGATCCACGCGGGTCCTTGCGCTCTGCGTCACCTGCGCTTAACCCGCTGCGCTACCGCCCGGCCCCTCTATTTCTTTTTTTTAATATTTATTTATTTATTCCCTTTTGTTGCCCTTGTTGTTTTATTGTTGTAGTTATTATTGTTGTCATTGTTGGATAGGACAAAGAGAAATAGAGAGAGAAGGGGAAGACAGAGAGGAGAGAAAGATAGACACCTACAGACTTGCTTCACTGCCTGTGAAGCGACTCCCCTGCAAGTGGGGAGCCCAGGGCTCCAACCAGGCTTCTTATGCCTGTCCTTGCACTTTGCGCCACGTGCGCTTAACCCGCTGCATTACTGCCCGACTCCCAGGTTAACTATTGTTTCTACAACTATCTTTCTATATTTGTATATATTTTCCCTTTTTTTGTTGTTCCATCTTCTCTTTCTTTCCAAGTCACACATACATCTATTAATATATCTTAATGGCCCTCTCTTTTTCCTCTTCTTTCTCTGGTTTCTGATAGAGTTGTAGTTCAGAGCCCTCTGGTCCTTTCCTTCCTATCACTTCTCTCCCACAAGCTGGGAGTATGGATCAAAAATATTTGGGGGGGTACAGAAGGTGGAAGGTCTAGCTTCTGTAAATGCTTCTCCACTGGACATTGGCAGGTTGATTCACCTCCAGCCTGTGCCTATCTTCCCCTAGTGGAATAATTGGTGGTAATTGGTGGGGTCATCTGCTCAGATAGATCAGGGTGGAATCATAGCGGCATCTTCAACTTGATTTTCCTGCGTTTTCAAAATGATTTTAGTGTAAAAATGTTCTCAAAAGGATCAGAAAATGTACTGTTTTGGAAGGAAATGTGATTTCAGGTGCTTTCTGTGTGTGCCTCACAGATAAATTTGGGCAGAGGGCGTTTGTGGGCAAGGTCTGCATGGATTTGAACAACACTGTTCCAGAATACAAGGAAACCACTGAAGAGTCAATCAATGAGACAAAGAGGTATGTTCACGTTCCTTTGTCTTGTGGGTGGGTCTTCTGTTGCCTTGAAGGAGGTAGAGGTGGAAAGAGAAGACCCCTCTGTGTTTCTATGTCTCTGTGTGGGTTTGCACAACTTTATGAAATTAGTCTGGCTTTAACAAAAAGACATTTGTTATGGTGGTGCCAGGTTAAAATTTAGAGTTTTATACATGCAAAGCATAATCCACCACTGAACTTTTCCCCCCATTCAGTGAGACTTCATCATATCAAATTTTATTTTATTTTATTTTATTTGGAGGTTAATGATTTAATTATAGTCATTGGTACATGAGTGCAACTTATCATATCATAAGTGTCTGCAAAACACTCTCACCCCCAGCTTAGGTCCACCATCATGAACTAGGATGTCAAAGCCACCCCTCTCCACAATACTCTCCCAGCCCTCCTTCCCATAGTCCTTTGCTTTAGTGCAATATACCAAACCCAGTACACATTTTACTCTATGTTTCCCTTTGTGTTCTTGTTTCCAAAGTTCTACCTATGAGTGAGGTCATCCCATATTTATCCTTCTCTTTCTGGATTATTTCCAGAAAGAAAGTACTTAACATGTTTCCTTCAAGCTACATCCAAGATGAGGTGAATTTATCATGCCACTACCTGGTCCCAACAGTTTTAAAATAAAATTTGTGTATGTATACCACAATTTTTTTTAGCCACTCATCTGCTACTGTACACCTAGGTTGCTTCCAAGTTTGGGCTATTACAAACTGTAATAGTGCTGCTATGAACATAGATGTATACAGATCTTAGATGACTGTGTTTGATTCCTTAAGATATATCCCTAGGATATAAGCAGTAGTGCAGCAGAATAAGCACACCTGGCGTAAAGCACAAGGATGGGCGTAAGGACCCGGTTTGAGCCCCCGGCTCCCCACCTGCAGAGGAGTAGCTTCACAGGTTGTGAAGCAGGTCTGCAGGTGTTTCTGTCCTAGCCAACAATTACATCAATAACAACAACAACAATTAAACAACAAGGGCAACAAAAGGGAAAAAAAAGAAAGCAAAATTGAAAAAATAATAATAAATACATATCCCTAGGAGAGGAGCTGCTGGGTCATAAGGTAGATCCATTTCTAGGCTTCTGAGAGTTCCCCACACTGTTCTCCACAGGGATTTGACCACTTTACATTTCCACCAGCAGGATAAAGTCACTTTCTTCACCCATATTTCATCTCAATTTCTCTCTGTCCTATCAAACCACATACATTTTTTTAAAAAAAGACTCTAGAAACTTGTTATATATTGTTCTTCATTTCTTTTATGTGGTAGCATAAAGAAGAAATATAGAGACGAAGTGAAGATAGGAAAAGAGAAAGACACCTGTAACACTACTTCACCACTTGCAAAGCTTCCCCCCACAGGTGGGGACCTGGAACCTTTGATGCATTATTATCATCGTTATTATTATTAACCAGAGTTCTTCTCAACTGTGCTTTGTGGTGATACAGAGGACTAAACCTTCCCAGAGCCACAGGCATGGAAATCTTTTGCTTAACCTTAAGGTGTATCCCCAGCAAGCTGATAGCTTTGAAATGCCTCCAGTGTGAAGGAGTTCCCATATCTAATATGCATGGAGCATGTCATATTGCAGCACTACCTCAAACAGATCTTGAGTTTGGTGGCATGACCTCGGTGCTCCAGAAAGATTCATGAACAGCCCATGGTCTTAGACAATAAAATTGCCTTTCCTGTGATAGTGTTCTCCATCTTTCTAGTACAATTGAGAAAGCAAAGTAATTACTACTTGTTAATTACTAATTAGTGGTGGTGAAACATGTGCAGTGTTAGAAATGGTTGCCAGGAAATGCAGTCATAGAAGGATTGTGCTTTCATTCTTTTAAATTTTTATTTCAAATGGCCTCATTTTTCAAACTCTTCATTTGTTGCTTTCTTTCAGATTTGTGTCGGAAATGCTTCAAAGGAATGTAAGTAATCTTGCTCACTGAGTGTTTGGGGACTGCCTTTATGCTAGTTGTGGGATTGGCAATTAAATTGTTCAGTAGAAATTAGTCTGCATTAGTTTGGCTTATTCTCTGCATAGAGTATTTCTAAAGAACCTTTTCTGCATATTTTATTTTTTAGGGTTCTGTACTTTTTAATTTAATTTTTTATTTATAAAAAGGAAACATTGACTAAACCATAGGATTAGGGGGGTACAACTCCACACAACTCCCACCCTCAGAACTCTGTGTCCCATGCCTCCCCAGCTTTCCTATTCTTTAACCCTCTGGGAGTATGAACCCAAGGTCATTGTGGGATGCAGAAGGTGGAAGGTCTGGGTTCTGTAATTGCTCCCCCGCTGAACATGGGCATTGACAGGTGGATCCATACTCCCAGCCTGTGTTCTAAAGAATCTTTTATTATTTTCACAATGAACCCATCAGCTCAGCTCAATGGGGTTAGGCACTTATTTTGCTCTCATTTTTTTCTCCCTCTCTTCTAGAATATACATTTTATTTTAAATATCTATATATCTATCTCTATTTCTTTTTTATTAAAATATTTATTTATTTATTCCCCTTTTGTTGTCCTTGTTGTTTTATTGTGGTAGTTATTGTTGTCATTGTTGGATAGGATAGAAATGGAGAGAGGATGGGAAGACAGAGAGGGGGAGAGAAAGATAGACACCTGCAGACCTGCTTCACCGCTTCTGAAGCGACTCCCCTGCAGGTGGGGAGCCGGGGCTCGAACAGGGATCCTTACGCCAGTCCTTGCACTTTGCCCACCTGCACTTAACCGGTGCACTACAGCCCGACTCCCTCTATCTCTATATCTACATATATAGAAAGACCAGAGCACTGTTTAACTCTGTCTGATAGTGGTGCTGGGGACTAAACCTGGAATCTCCACACCTTAGGCATGAAAGTCTTCTGCAGAACCACCATACTGTCTCCCCAGCCCTTTTGTGGGGTATTTTGATTTCACAGGACATGTGTCTGGGCAGAGGAGAGAAGGGCAGGGTTTTCTGGATACGGGCAGATTGGTGGCTACTGGAGGCTATGACACTATTTGTTGGCTGCATCAATATTGGCTCTGACTTCTTATAGCTCCTTCTCTGGTCTGAAAAACAGCTAGTGTGCAGCTGATTTCCCAGCCACTGGCTGCCCTGGACTTTTATTTATGACATGTCACACACGACCAGCAGTTACTCAGACAGGCACAGGACAGAAAGCTACTATTAGCTTTTTTAGTTCTAGTCAGGGCAGAAGTGGCCATTTTCTGAACCCCAAGACCCCACCATCTCTAACATCACTGCCTTGATCGCCATGCACTGTGCAACCATTTCCAGGCCATTCCTCTGTTGTGCTTCAACACCCTTTCCTGACAGGACTATATCTATATCTTGGATATAATGACAGAACAACACAGTCCTCATTGCCAGTGTCCCAGCATTGGCAGTGATGTTTTTTCCTGCCTGTCACCTGTCCCCAGCAACCTGGCTTCATTGTGGTTTTATTGTACAGTCTCTTAACTGGCAAACCCAACCCGTTCAACCCAACCCATTCCTTCCCACTTTTTGACTGGAACTCAATGGAAACCTGTGAATCTAATCTTAGGGATGTTGGTTGACTTTGGTGGGTTTTTATTCTCTCTACCTGCTTATGACTCCTTCCCTCTTGCTTGGCCTCTCACTTCCTGTGACATCAGAAGCAATTTTGCAACTAGACAGTCCTTTGGGAGGCAAATCCTAGAATGGAAGAAGGTAACTAGGCTACTACCTCACTTTTAGTCTCCCCCAAGACTCATTTAAACCTTCTCCTTCTGGCTCCCAATTATAAGACCTCCCAGTTTCAGCCTTATCTGAGTCTTCATGTGGATGTGCGGGAGAAAGCTCTCATTTGGGGTAGGATTTTCCATTGTATTTGGTGCTACAGAACATCCTCTTCTTTTATCTTTAGCCATGAGCCATTGCCAGGAAACCCAACACTCCCACCCACTCTTATACTTGAGGGATTATCTTCCCACATGAAGACATATCCTTTTGTGATGTGATATGCATTTGAGGCTACACACACATCTGATGATTTTCTTGTGTGTTTATGATTCCAGTACCCTAGAGTGAAGCCCATAGTGACACCAAGGTTTTCCCTTTCTTGCTCTGAGACACTGATGAGTGAGCTTGGAAACATTGCGAAAGCCCATGATTTGCACATTCAGGTAGGTATTTTTTTCTTCCTTACACCTCAATCCAAAAGTACAGGACTTCTTGGTGCCCTAAATTCCAGTAGTAATCCCAGAACTTGTTCTTATATGTCTACATAGAGAATTAGCATAGGAATGGTTCTGTCAGGTGTTACCTAGATACAATTCTATTATTTTTCAGATAAGAAATCTAGGCCCCGGCTTTCCACAACCTTTCCTGATCAGATTTGGAGATTGAAGATTGTGAAGAACTAAGTAAAATCACTGACAGTCTGATTACTTATTCTTTGCAGGATACAACTAATACATTTCTTTACTACTTTCATTTGATGCTTTCTTAATGTTCTAGTCCATTCTCTTTTGGAGGAGCTAAAGACAAAAAGAATCTAACTTCTACTTTACAGAAATGTGTTTAAAATCCCTTTTGTTCTGAATTTCTTAATTTAAAATTGAAAACAAAAAGTATGTTTTTACTTTGTCATTAAATTGTTGCAATTTGGGAGTCGGGTGGTAGCGCAGTGGGTTAAGTGCAGGTGGTGCAAAGCACAAGGACTGGTATAAGGATCCCGGTTCGAGCCCCCAGCTCCCCACCTGCAAGGGAGTTGCTTCACAGGCGGTGAGGCAGGTCTACAGGTATCTGTCTTTCTCTCCTTCTCTCTGTCTTCCCCTCCTCTCTCCATTTCTCTCTCTCCTGTCCAACAACAATGACATCAATAACAACAACAGCAATAATAATTACAACGATTAAAAAATGTTGCAACTTAGAAATAAAACACTTTTTAAAGCTTCCAACTGGGTTAAAATTGAAACTATGTGCACACACACCCCAATCTAAGCATCATTTCCCTCTGGGGTGCTGGTCATCTTAGGAGAAAGGCCAACTGAGGAGAAAGACAAGCCATTGTGTAGGGTGCTGAATGTTTGGTTGTTAACAAGATTGATCTTCTCGGTTTCCTTTTAACTAGTCTCATCTTTCCCTTTTGTTTTCTTTTCTGTGATATTTAATTTTTTTACGTGTCACATACAGTTAAGTCTGAGTATTTTAGTGATAGAGAGAGGAAAGAGAAAGAGACATATGCAACACTATTTCACTGCTTGTGAGGATTCCCTCCTGCAGGTAGGGGTTAGGAGCTTGAACTTAGGTCCTTTTGTGTGGTAGGTCGTACACTTAACCAGTGCACCACTGACCAACTCCCACAAATCTTTTCTAGTTAGCATCTTAATTCCCTTTAGGTAAAAACCCTAGAAATGAGATTGCTAGATCATATAATAGTTCTATTTTTAACTTTTCTGAGGAACAGCCATATATACTGTTCCCCATAGCGGTTGAATCAATTTAAAATCCCAAAAACAGTTAGTATTTGAGCACTTTTATTATTTATTTGTTGGTATGATAACTTAGAATTTGAAAATAATTTATTGGAGAAATATTGTATATTCATGGCTTGCTTGTTATGTATATATAATATATATGATATATGTATAATTGTTTTCAGTAAAACATATGCAGTTGTTGTCTTTCTATATGATCCTTTTCATTGGCAAGTAGAAACCAAGAATTGGGAAATATAATTCCTAATTGTATTTTACATTACAAAATTGAATTTTTTTGTAGAGTCATATAAGTGAAAATCGAGATGAAGTTGAGGCTGTGAAAAACTTATATCCCAGTTATAAAAATTACACAGATGTTTATAATAAAAACAACCTTCTGACAAATAAGGTAAGTTTCTATTGCAATATAACTTACTTAAAGTAGGGCAGAGTTATCTAAATTTGAAAATATCAGTAGTATTCTTCAGACTTCTATGACATGTGCATTCCCAAACTGGAGTAAAGCTCACTGTGTATGTGTTTCCAATTAAAAATGGGCCTGAAATATCATCCCAGTAAATACAATTAAAGGTTTCATTATAGGTGGGAATATCATTTCCTTTAAAAATAGTTTGTCAAAATCTATTAGAATCTTAGAATATGTTCATTCCTTCAAGTTAGCAGATGCATTTCTAAGAATTGTAGGGATCTTAATTACATGTGAAAGTTAAAAAGTGACTTCAATGGGGATTGTTTAGAGTTTAAAAAAATATAAAATCAGAGTTTATTATTATTACTTTTAATTTGTAGATAAGTCTACTTTTATTAATATCAAGACAGTAGTTGCCTAATTTATCACCTTTCCCAGATAGACTATTTTTCTTTATTATTTTCTTTTTTACTTTCATTTTACTTTATTTCTTTCTTTTTTCCTTCTTCTTTCTTGGGTCCCAATGGAATTGGAGTTCAGAGACCTCTGGTCATCTTCCACTAACAGTTACTCCTCTGAGAGTATGGACCAAAATTCTTTATGGGGTGCTGAACATGGAAGATCTGACTTCTGTAATTGATTCTCTGCTGAACATGGGCATTAGTACATTGATCCATACACCCAGCCTGTTTCTATCTTTCCTTATTGGTGTGGCTCTCTGGATGAGGTTCCAGGACATACTGGTGAGGCCGTCTGCCCAGGCAGTGCAGGATGAAGTCATAGTAGTGTCCACAACTTGGTGCCTAAAAACAGGACAAAATATTTCATGGATAGGAACTATAAAACAGATACAGAATTGATCAAAACAGAAATTTTATGGTGGATAGAAGCTAGGAAGTCATGGTCCAGGAGGTGGCACAGTGATAAAGCTTTGGACTCTCAAGCATGAGTTCGATCCCTGGCAGCACATGTGCCAGAGTTATGTCTGGTTCTTTCTCTCTCCTCCTATCTTTCTCATAAATAAATAAAATCTTGAAAAAAAAAGAAGCTAGGGAGTCTATCTTAGGTATGTTCCTGGGGGCTCATGACTGTGGTCATTTTTGCTGGAGCTTGATAAATAACGTGCAGGTCGACTAAAAATGTTGTCTGGGAAGATGATGTCAGAGTTGAGAACAGGACTAGAAAGCTGAATCAGTACTGAGAGTAGCTCCCAAACTTGAAATGACATAAATACAGTTAACCATTTACCATTGTCAGCCTGACTCAGGGCCCATACCTATTCATATTTAGCATAGAAGCCTGTATGATTTCTCAGTCCCTGTCAGTCTGTATTTGCAGTCCATGGTCACAGCTGGGAAAAGTCTAGGCTGCACTCATCTCTAGACCAGTTTTCCTTGAGTGGAAGAGAAGGACGACCCAGCCTCCCTTTGCAGAGCGGGGCAGTCCTTACCATTGGTAGTTCATAGTGAGTGTAGTGTCCTAAAGAAGCCCACAAGAGGGCTTATTATAATGACATTCCTGATGAAAGTGACCAATAATGATGGAGAGCAGCATCTATCAGAGGTCTAGGACCATTGATGGGGGAATCCAAGCATTCCCTGACTAGGGCTTCAGGTGATGGGGAGGCTTGGCAGTGACCAAGAAAGCCATTGTTAAATGAGCCAGACTCTTGCCCTTTTCCAGCTTTTGTAGTCCCTTCTTTACCTGACAAGCATTAAGTTTACATCCAGCTGTTAAAGTGTTGAGCATCATTTGTTGTTTCCAAAGTGGTGTTAGGGTTATGGGGTCTGGCCTCATATTCTAGAGGAAATACACATAGAATTTTCATGGGGTCTAAGCTAACCTTCAGTTTTATTGCATTTATTTGGTGATTCTAGTAAAGTTTGTCATAAAGACAAAATTGTACTTTAGTTGATAAATAATTTTCATCAGTATATCTCTTGGCCAACTGTATACAGTGTTTATTCTAATGCTTATCAGGTGGTGATAATAATGCTGTTGCTGTCAAAAGAGACTGAGAAATACATATATAACTTTCTTTTGTGTAGTTAGTTGAGTAGATAAAGTGTTTGAGGGAAGTGAAGTAGGGGATAGAAGAGGCGGATGTCTTAGACTAAGTAATAAATATTTAATTAGAAAATTTATGGTGCCTTCTTTAGGCTTTTCTACTAGATTGCTGAGCTAAATAGTTCTAAGTAGAATCACAGAGGACTACTAAGTACTTTTACCTTAAGGTATATGGTTGTCCCTAACTTATGAATACATTTATACATGTACCCAGTTCCCTAAGCCCCAGCCTGTATCAGGATCTATAACTTTGCTAAAGAAAGCCACACCTGATGTGGAACTAGGTAGTTCCAAATGTTAGGAAAGGCCTTACCAGATTATTGGAGTTGGAAGGTTGACAGTTTGGCATTATCTCTGGATACAATACAAAGCAAAATGGCAGTGGTGGCATAATATAGTATGGTGGCACTGGATGTATTGATTTAGTTGAGGTCAGCAGAGGCAGTATAACGGGGTAAGGGATAAATAGAAGAGGCATCAAGAAATGCAAAGCAGTGAGGTCAGGTATAGGAAAGTAAATACTAACCATGGGATTTTCAAAGAAAAACAAGCCCCCAACTAACTTGGTTATAATAATAATCTATCACCTTTTTAAAATCCCAAGATTACAAGGAACCTTTCCCATTCTCTTTAAATCTGTACTTCTCCCAGTCCTGGAACCTCTGGGACTTTGCTTGTATTTCATGTCTGTTGGTCTTTTGAATTTCTTCTTTGGTGAATATTCTGTTCATATCCTCTCCCCATTTTGGGATGGGATCGTGTGTGTGTGTGTGTGTGTGTGTGTGTGTGTGTGTGTGTGTGTGTGTGTCTGTTTGTGTGTGTGGTGTTTGGTGAGTTCTTTGTATATTTTAGTTACTAGTCTTTTGTATGATGTATGACATGTAAAGATTTTCCATTCTGTGAGGAGACTCTGTTTGGGTAGTAGTTTCTTCTGCTGTGCAGAAGCTTTTCAGTTTGATGTGGTCCCATGGATTTATTTTTTATTTTGTATCCCTTGCAATTGGACTGTGTCATTGAAGATGCCTACAAAGTTTAGATGGGATGTAGCCTTTTGATACTTTGTGGTCTAACATCCAAGTCCATGATCCATTTGGAGTTTACTTTTGTGTGGTGAAATGTAGTGGTTTAGTTTCATCTGCATGTTTCAACCCAATTTTTCCAATACCATTTGTTGAAGTGACTCTCCTTTATTCACTTAATAGTGGATTAATTATGTATTTAAGATATTTCACTGCCATTACTCTACACTTTTTTCAGTGTTCTGTCTTTGGTGATGTTGTTATATATATTTTTTAATTTTATTTATTTATTTATTTTATTTTCCCTTTTGTTGCCCTTGTTGTTTAACATTGTTGTGGTTACTGATGTCATTATTGTTGGATTGGACAGAGAGAAATGGAGAGAGGAGGGAGAGAAAGACAGACACCTGTAGACCTGCTTCACCACTTGTGAAGCAACTCCCCTGTAGGTGAGGAGTCGGGGGCTTGAACCAAGATTCTTACGCTGGTCCTTGCACTTTGCTCCACGTGCGCTTAAACCGCTGCACCACTGCCCAACTCCAGTGTTGTTATATTCTATAGGAGGCCTTTTAGATCTTCTTGCGGAGCAGGTTTGGTGATAGTGGATTCCTTCAACTGTTGCCTGCCTGAGAAGGTTTTTACTCCTCCATCATGTCTAGTTTGTACATGCATAGCATACAACCCCCACTAGGTCCTCTGCCAACGTGCTAGAACCTGAACCTTCCCCCTGACTCTGTTATTATTTTCAGTGTCTTTGTGATGACAGATTATCATGAGGGTGAAGTCTTCTTCAGGAATACCTATAAATATTGCCAAGATGAAATGTGGTGGGATAGGGAGAAGGTAAAATCAGGGAGTTTTATCCTTCAGTCTTTTGTATTCAGGAACTCTAACTACTGGATGTTTTTGCTCACATGTGCAATATAAAGAACTAAAACACATGAACTTAAAAAAAAAAAAAAAGGTAGCCGGGCAAACTCTTGCTGAGACTTTGTGAATGCTATGGAAGTTATCCTTGAGAGGAGGGAGGCCGAGGAGGGCACAGAACTGTGTTGGTGGTGTGGTGTGGAGCTGTCCCTGTAATCTTATGGCTTTGTAAACTATTACTAAATTACCAATGAAAATGAATTTTTAAAAATTTAAGAAGTATATATTACTAAGACTAAATATAAAGAAAGAAAATCTCTTAGTGGTCAGGTGGTGGCACACCTGGTTAAACGCATAAATTATAGTGTGCAAGGACCTTGGTTCAAGACCCTAGACTCCATGTGCAGTGGTGAAGTAAGGTTACAGATGTCTATTTCTATCTCCCTTCCCCTCCCTTCCCCTCTCAATTTCTTTCTGTCTCTATCCAATAAGAAAACAAATAAAAAATTTAAAAAGGAAAGAGAGACCAGGTGGTAGTGCACAAGGTTAAGCCCACATAGTGAGAAACACAAGGACCCACTCAAGGATCCCAGTTCGAGCCCCTGGCTTCTCACCTGCTGAGGGGTCACTTCTCAAGCAGTGAAGCAGGTCTGCAGATGTCTATCTTTCTCTCCCCCTCTCTGTCTTCCCCTCCTCTCTCCATTTCTCTCTGCCCTATCCAACAATAACAGCAGCAACAGTGGAAAAGGATTGTTGCCAGGAGCAGTGGATTGGTTGGCAGTGCAGGAACTGAACCCCAGTGATAGCCCTAGAGGCAAAAAATAAAATAAAATAAAAATAAATCAGGACAAAATATGAAGAAGAAGAGGATGAAGAGGAGGAGGAGAAGGAGAAAGAGAAAGAAAAAAGAAAGGAAGAAAGAAAGAAAGAGAGAAAGAAAGAAAGAAAGAAAGAAAGAAAGAAAGAAAGAAAAAAGGAAGGAAGAAGTAAGAAACAGGGAAAGAAAGAAATCTCCTATGTGTGTACTGTCTACCTCCTTGGATCAGTTTTTAACCTTCTGAATTTTCATGAAAATATAACATGTGATGAGTTCATGTTTATTTGGCTAAGTGGTATCAGGACCACTGGGGACTTTATTTAACTAGGAGCAGAAGTAAACAACATTTCTATGGAATAACATTTCTACAGTTTTTAATCTATTGAGAAAAGAAATCTTTTAGACAGTTATGGTTAGAATGGGAGCAATTTTTCAACTATCTGTTTTCATTAAAGAAAGAGGGGAGATAGAACAGAGCATAACTCAGGTATATGTGATGCTGAGGATTGAACCTGGGACCTCATGCTGGAGAGTCCTCAATTCTTGCCACTGTGTCACCCCCCAGACTGCATAGGAACAATGACTGTCCTACCCTTTGCTCACTATGCAGGCTTCGAAAGGATAATAACTTGATTCTTTTCTAAAGTGGAGATTAGAGTTATGTAGATACCCTGTGTTCTAGATCACCAGGACCAAGCATCATTATTTTATAGATTGAAAAGGGGAAAAAAAGTATCTGAAAATACATTGAGATCATTTTTTTAGATCAAGACAGAGAAGCAAAAGAGGAAGGGTGGGAGGGAGGCAGGGATGGAGGGAAGGGGAGGAGACAGGGAGAGGGAGAGGCAGCACAGAAGCTTCCTCCAATGCATTGGGGGCCACGCTTGAACCTGGGTCATGCATATAACAAAACAGAACTATTTTGATGGCCCTATGCAGAGACTTGTAATACAGTGTTTTTACAGATCTTTTTTGAGGTGTAAACTTCTGTATAGTGATTTTTTTTTTCCATCAGGGTTATTACTGAGGCTGGGTTCCTGCATGACAAGTCCAGTTTCTGGTGGGGAACTTTCTCCCTTTGT
The DNA here is from genome assembly GCF_950295315.1 of Erinaceus europaeus. Taxonomy (NCBI): domain Eukaryota; kingdom Metazoa; phylum Chordata; class Mammalia; order Eulipotyphla; family Erinaceidae; genus Erinaceus; species Erinaceus europaeus. The sequence continues at coordinate 20,676,085 of NC_080171.1, forward strand.
ATTTTTTAAAATGATGGTAAATACAGAGATAAATAGGGAGGGGGGTCAGAAGGAGAGAGATAGACACCTGTAGCACTGCTTTGCTGCTCATGAAGCTTCCCCTCATAAGTGGGGACCCCTGGGGCTTTATCCCTTATGTTACAGCCTGGTCCCCACACAGTGATTTATTCACATAGATAATCTTGAAATATGGTAGCAGTCAAGTTACAGATTCTATCTCTATAATAGCTTCTTGGGAGTGGCCCAAGTGGGAATATGGCTGGTAAAATGCTGGCTTGGCAAGCATGAAGTCTCTTGAATTTGATCCCTGACTTTGCATATGTCAGAGTAATGCTTTGTCCTCTCTCTCTCTCTCTCTCTCTCTCTCTCTCTCTCTCATTAAGTAAATTAATCATTAAAAGAATTTATTGGGGGTCGGGCGGTGGCACAGTGGGTTAAGCGCATGTGGCACAAAGCACAGGGACCAGCGTAAAGATCCAGGTTCAAGCCCCCGGCTCCCCACCTGCAGGGGAGTCGCTTCACAGGCGGTGAAGCAGGTCTGTAGGTGTCTGTCTTTCTCTCCCCCTCTCTGTCTTCCCCTCCTCTCTCCATTTCTCTCTGTCCTATCCAACAACGAACATCAACAATAGCAATAATAATAACCACAATGAGGCTACAATAACAAGGGCAACAAAAAGGGGGAAAAAATGGCCTCCAGGAGTGGTGGATTCATGGTGCAGGCACCGAGCCCAGCAATAACCCTGGAGGGAAAAAGAAAAGAATTTATTAAAACATACCTTCTGGGAGGGAGGACTAACTTAAACCTTTTTAAGTGGTAAACTCCACTCAGAACACTGTTCTCTCCAGACAGTGATGGCTCATGGCTGCTACCTTTCTGCGGAAGAACTGGACGTTTTCAGAGAACAAGGAGCATCCATCGCTCACTGCCCCAATTCCAACTTATCGTGAGTAGGCGATGATTGGTCAGCTATGAACATTTGGGCTGCAAATGACCATCTAGATAACCTTTGTTTTCTCAGTTACTGCCCCTACTCTGTCCTCAGTATCTCTCTTGCAGTATCTCTCTTCTGTACCTGTGTTTGGCTGAGACAGGAGCTAGATCATCATGATGCTCTGTAGAAGAGAATGAGAACACTGAAAAAGGATTCTTTTTGAGGAGAATATATTTAAAGAGCATCATGTCTCTTAACAATTCTGAGTCTGCCCCATAATGGGACAATAGGAAATATGACAGAAAGAGCTCAACACCAGTTGTAGTTAAAATATACAATGAAACTCTGAAAGTACATAATGCCAGTCAGGTGTTCTCACTTCCCATTTATCTGTGTTGTCTGAGATATCAGAAATGGGTGTTGCATACATATTCCATGGTCTGTGTCATCTGCTGGACCCGGCAGGATGCTGTTGACACAGGAGAGTCTTCTCCTATTACACTTCCACAGGAAGCAAAACCTGGTTCTTCCCCTTTTGGGAGGTTGTAGGTGCCTAAGTGAATCAGATGGCAACTATGACTAGTATTTTCTGGGGAAAAGTCCATAGATACATAATGTTGCATCTGTGGGCTCACCTGTTACCATGTGCAAGGGCCTGGGTTCAGGTCCCTGTCCTCACTTGCAGGAATTATTTCCTGAAGCAGTGCTGGAATAGTCTCTCCTTCTCTCTGCCTTACTCTCCCTCTCTAGTTCTCTTATCCTCTCTCAAAAATAAAGGAGAAAATAACCACTGGGAACAGTGGAGTCTGTGAGGCACAAGTCGCAGCAGTAATCGTGGCAGCAAGCAATAATATTTTTTAATACTGCATATAGGTTCAGGTAGTGCATGCCCTCTGGTGCTGATCTGTGCATGTAAGGGTAGGAATCCATGTTCCAGGACTACGGAGAGAACTCTCATTTCTATTTGACCCCCCCCAAAAAAAAAAACAGAGTTCTTTCTCATAACTGCTGGTGAGGGTCAGGGGTAGAGAGAATAATGTTTATGTAAAAAGACTTGCATGCCTAAGTCTCCAAAGTCCCAGGTTCAATGCCCTGTACCACCATAAGCCATAGTTGAGAAGTGAGTCCTCTGGTAAAAATTTAAATAGGCTAGTTAGAAGGGATCATTTGGGGGGTGGGGTGGCAGCACACCCAGTAAAGCAAACGCATTACAGTGTGTAAAGACTGAGGTTCAGGAGCCAGATGGAGGCACACCTGGATATGTGCACATATTGCAGTGCACAAGGATGCAGGTTCAAACCCCTGGTCCCCACCTGCAGGATGAAAACTTCACAAGTGATGAAGCAGAGCTGCAGGTATCTCTCTGTCTCTCTCCCTTTCTCTCTCTCCCCTCTCAATTTCTCCCTGTCTCTATCCAATTAAAAATTTAAAAATTACATTTTAAAAAAAGACTGAGATTCAAGCCCCTGACCCCTACCTGCAAGGGGAAGCTTCACAAGTCGTGAAACAGGGCAGCAGGTGTCTCTCCGCCTATGTCTCTCCTACTCTGCCTCTCTCTTCCTTCTCCATTTCTCTCTGTATCTATCTAAAACAAGTAATTAAATAGTATAAAAACTAAAATCATAAAATAAATCATTCACAAGTTCTTTCAACAAGTATAACTAGCTTCTTCTAAATTTTAGGGGTTTTTTTTTGAGACTTACTTTGTATTCTATTGAATTCTTGCCGAAGTAAAACTGTGAGATGAGAATTTGTATACAAGTAGTTTTATTTGGTAGGTGATCACAGGAAACTTTTAGAGGAACAAGGCAGAGAAGGGAAAGAAATTAGTAATGATCTGCACTCCATAATGACCCTGGGTCCATACTCCCAGGAGGATAAAGAATAGGGAAGCTATCAGGGGAGGGGATGGGATATGGATGGAGTTCTGGTGGTGGGAACTATGTGGAGTTGTACCCCTCTTATCCTATGGTTTTTTCAGTGTTTCATTTTTATAAATAAAAACTAAAAAAGAAAAGAAAAAAATTAGTAATGAATGCTTCATCAAATAAATTATTGCTGTGAGCTCCTGGAGTTTAATCCTTCAGGAAAACTCAAGAAACTGATTTAAAAAAAAAAAAAAAGAGGACCTAGAATTTGCTCTCAGGGGTGGTTAACCATCATTTTTTTTTGTTTCATTTTAATTTTTATAAAAAGGAAACACTCACAAAACCATAGGATAAGAGGGATCCAACTCCACACAGTTCCCACCACCAGAACTCTGTATCCCATCCCCTCCCCCTGATAGCTTTCCTATTCTTTAACCCTCTGGGAGCATGGACTCAAGGTCGTTGTGGGATGCAGAAGGTGGAAGGTCTGGTTTCTGTAATTGCTTCCCTGCTGAACATGGGCATTGGCAGGTCAATCCATACTCCCAGCCTGCCTCTTTCTTTCCCTAGTAGGGTGGGACTCTGGGGAAGCAGGGCTCCAGGACACAATGGTAGGTTGTCTGCCCAGGGAAGTCCGGTTGGCCATCAGTTATTAGTGGAGGGTTGGTGTGTGTAAAGGGTCTTTAATTCCCTGGAACTCCTGACTATTCTCCTACTAGGAAAGAGCAATAAGTTCTAGAAGCAAAGAGAAAAAAAAAGAACCTTGAGCAAAGAGAATTGTGTGCAGTTGGAAGTGTAAATTAAAAAAAAAATGTGTGTGAAAAAGGCACAGGAGGTACAGTGACATATTTTTGGAGTGTTTTTGAGAAGTTCCAGAGGCTTCCGGTTTTTAGACATAATATAGCAATGTAGGACAGAGAACCTCATCTCTACATATAGTTTACTGACCATAATTATGACCTAGTAACCAGAAGAATCTAACACCTCTTGGGTTAGTTATGCAACATTCAGATGGAGGGCATGATCCAGACTTGCAAATGGAGGTTTGGGTTTTGCTAGTGATAAGTTTCTGCCTCTCACTGCTCCTCTTCAACAGTCTTGAGAGTCTTTTTGTTGTTGTTGTTGTTTGTTTGCATGTGTATTGGGCCTTTGAAAATTTTGGTTAAATGCCTTTGCAAACAGAACATGTGACCTCTGTCTGTATCTTCAGGTTTCTAAGGATCACTTTAGTTTTTGAATTCTTTCTAAGGATATAGCACATTTATTAAACTCAGGGACACAAGGTCTGGAATTCAGCCCAAGATTCACCTCTCCACCTGTTGCTGTCCCCAGAGTCAGTATCCACACTGTCAACTCCTTACTCAACAGTTTTCACCCCTCTTCCCAGCTATTTGTTTTATTTTGCAAGTCACTACCCATTCAAGGTAGCACATTGTTTTAGGCAGGAAGAAAAGACAGCGACCTGTGGTCCAGGAGGTGGAGTAGTGGATAAAGCATCGGACTCTCAAGCATGAGGTCCTGAGTTCAGTCCCCGGCAGCACATGTACCAGAGTGATGTCTGGCTCTTTCTCTCTCCTCCTATGTTTCTCATTAATAAATAAATAAATAAAATATAAAAAAAATAAATAAAAGAAAAGGCAGCGACTTGTAATTTCTATTTAACATACAATGCTAGTTTGGTTAAAAAATAATAATAATAATACAAACACTAAAAAGATAGTGTGACTCATAGCAAGATGCGGTTTCTTTGATTTTTTTTTCTTACAAATGACTTTCTGCTTTCTTTTTGGGTTCTTAGTACTTTGTACTTTCCTGAGATTAATTTTGTTTCAAGGACTCAGTCTTCATTATGAACCTTTTTTAAAAAAAAAAATTTATTCCAGGACACTTGTAGTGTGGCTTGACTAATGTGTTTGTGTTACTTTAAGAACAAAGATAATGAGAAACACTCTGTCTAGTGATATTAGCATTATGATTGCTATCAGAAAAATTTGCTTGTAGGAATTATATGGGTCTCCTTGTTCTATCTGCTCTTTCCACAGGCTGGCCAGTGGCTTTCTCAATGTGCAAGAAGTTCTGAAACAGGAAGTGAAGGTCGGACTGGGTACAGGTGAGTAGCTGACCACTGGGAACTACGGCAAAGTGGCTGATCGAGTGCATGGTTTTCTTTCTTTCTTTCTTTTGGAACTTAAACCCGTAATACTTGTTGCCAGTTTTTGCATTGCATTAATTTGTTGAGGAGTCCTAATAATTATGGGCTTCATACTTCCTTCTTATACACCCTTTAATTTAGTCTTAATCTAAATCAAAATATCTCACTGAAGACCCTGACATGGAGATATATATATATAATTCTGAGGGGGTAATATTGTGTACAGAAGTATATGAATATTTATATGCATAAGTATGAATTTTACGAACATGCTTTTCTTTTGTTTGTTTTTAATTTATTCCTTTATTGGGGAATTAATATTTCACATTCAACAGTAAATACAATAGTTTGTTCATGCATAACATTCCCCAGTTTCCCATTTAACAATACAACCCCCACTACGTCATTTATCATCCTTCATGGACCTGTATTCTCCTCACCCACCCACTCACCCCAGAGTCTTTTACTTTGGTGCGATATGCCAATTACATTTCAGGTTCTACTTGTGTTTCTGTTTCTGATCTTGTTTTTCAACTTCTGCCTGAGAGTGAGATCATCCCATATTCATCCTTCTGTTTCTGACTTATTTCACATAACATGAATTTTTCAAGGTCCATCCAAGATCAGCTGAAAACGGTGAAGTCACCATTTTTTACAGCTGAGTAGTATTCCATTGTGTATATATACCACAACTTGCTCAGCCACTCATCTGTTGTTGGACACCTGGGTTGCTTCCAGGTTTTGGCTATTACAAATTGTGCTGCCAAGAACATATGTGTACACAGATCTTTTTGGATGGATGTGTTGGGTTCCTTAGGATATATCCCCAGGAGAGGAATTGCAGGGTCATAGGGTAGGTCCATTTCTAGCCTTCGGAGAGTTCTCCAGACTGACGAACATGCTTTTCAACTATCCATAGTTCAGTGAAAGATGAAACAACTGAAACGAATGAATGCTGAGGGGACCAGGCAGTGGTGCACAGGGTTAAGTGCACATATTACGAGGAGCAAGGACCAGAGCAAGGATCCCTGTTCAAGTCCCTGGTTCCCCACCCACAGGGGGAGTCACTTCCTACTTCCTAAGCGGTGAAGCAGATCTGCAGGTAGCTCTCTGTTTCTCTCCCTCTCTATCTCTCCCTTCCCCTCTCAATTTCTCTCTGTTCTATTCAAAAAATAAAATAAGATTAAAATTTTTAAAAATGGCTGTATGAGCAGTGGGTTCATACCCTAGAGGCAAAAAAGAAAGAAAAGTATGCTGATAGTGGGAAAATATACATTCAGGGGTGTTTGTCAAAGAAAAAATATCCAGGCCACTTTACATTGTTGCAAATGTGACTTACTGGTTATACTTACTTGAAAACCTTTCAGATAATAAAGAGATAAAATGTTAACAACTTGAAAGTGGATTTGCACCTAGATAGAGATTAATAAAGAAGCTAGTCTGATCAGAAATATAGATGCCTTTCCATGTTAAGTCCTAAATTTAAGATATCCAAGAAGTCTGGAAAGAAGAAAAAGTTCTCTAAATGTTATGTTGGTTATGTTTTTCCTCTTCTTCTCCTCCTCCTCCTCCTCCTCCTCCTCCTCCTTCTCTTCCTCCTCCTCCTCCTTCTTCTTTGACTTCATTATCATTCTGCTCATCTCACTGAATAGATTTACTGAGGGAATAGTTATGTTAAATGAAAACTACTGGATCATAAGGTGTTTCCATTTCAGAATTCTTTTAGTTATCAACACATTTTACTCTTGGGTAAGAGAAAATTAGCTCAATTTAATGGACTAATTTTTTTCTTTCTCACCACTTTTATCTTCTTATCCTTAAAAAAGTATATAGATGGGGGTTGGGCGGTAGCGCATCAGGTTAAGTGCACGTGGCACAAAGCTCAAGGACCAGCATAAGGATTCCGGTTCCAGCCCCCGGCTCCCCACCTGCAGGGGAGTCACTTCACAGGCGGTGAAGCAGGTCTGCAGGTGTCTATCTTTCTCCCCCCCCCGCCTCCCCTCCTCTCTCCATTTCTCTCTGTCTTATCCAACAACGAACGACATCAACAATAACAATAATAATCACAACAAGACTACAACAACAAGGGCAACAAAAGGGGGAAAAGTGGCCTCCAGGAGCAGTGGGTTCATAGTGCAGACACTGAGCCCCAGCAATAACCCTGGAGGCAAAAAAAAAAAGTATATATATAATATATATTCTTATGTAAAATAGGAATGATTCTATTTACAGTACTTAAGCCACATGTTCTTAAGATTATTATATTTAGTTACAGTGTGAAAAGTAATTGTAATTTATAAATGACACCTTATAGTAACTGTGTTCATTATAATTAATGTTACTTTTACTCAAATGCATCTTATTTTAAGGTTTAATAGTCACCAACATAACTGAGGCTTTTTCCCTTCAGCCCTTAATCAGTTACATACAGCCTCTGTACTAAAGTCTGGATCAGTGTTTTACAGAAAATCATTTTGGTAGGGCAGTGGTAGATAGCATAATGGTTATACAAAGAGACTCTCTTGCCTGAGGCTCCAATGTCCCAAGTTTGATCCCCCACAACACCAAAAGCCAGAGCTGAGCAGTTCTCTGATAAAATATTTTGGTGTAGTGTTGTGTGGAATTTTTATTTCTTTCATTTTTAGCCAGGTACATATAATCTGAATTTTAACTCTCTTGCTTTCTGCTAGTGTACTGGGAAAATTATTTATCTTCAGTAAATCTCAGTTAACCAATCCCTAAATTATAAAGGATTTTCTGTAGATTTGATAAATAGTATGCCTATGACTTTTTTGTATTTTTAATTCTTCAAATTTTTTTTTGCATAGAGGTAGAGGGAAATTGGGAGGAAGGGGGAGAGATAGGAAAACAGAGAGACATCTGAAGCCTTGCTCTACCCCTTGTGAAGCTTCTCCTTCACAAGTGGGTTCTTGGGGCTTGAACCCTGTTCTTACATGTGGTAATGTGTTAGCTCAATCAAGTGTGTCACTACCCAACACCTATGACTTTCTTTTTAAAAAAAAATATTAATGAGAGAGGAAGAGAGAGAAAGAAGAAACCAGAATAACCACTCTGACATGCAATGATGAGATTGAGCTCTAGACCTCATGTCTGAGAGTTGAACGCTTTATCCACTGCACTACCTTCTGGGATATAAGTGCATAACTTTTTTTTTAAGTGCACAACTTTTAAAGGTTACTAATTCAGGTTGCCATTCTATGTTAAAAAACTTATTTTCAATATCTGATAGCAATCTGTTGAAGTAATAAAACAATGATGCAAAAAATGATAAGAAAATAAATGCTGGGCTGTGAAGACAGCATAATATGGTTCTGCAAAAAAGACTTTTATGCCTGAGGATCTGTGGTCCCAGATTCAACTCCCAGCACCACCATCAGTCAAAGCTAAGTAGTGCTCTGAAGGTTCTCTCTCTTATTCTCTCTCTCTCTCTCTCTCTCCCTCCCTCTCTCTCTCTCTCTCTCTCACTCTCTCTCCTCCCTTTTCTCTCCCCCTGTAGCTTTCTCTCATTAAAATACATAAAATATTAACAAAAAAATTAATGAAATGAGAAAAGTTTCAAAGACATTAATCTGCTGACCATTATTTTTACAATTCAGAGATTGGACTACAAAAGTACAAGTCTACTTACAGTGTTTTAGAGGTTCTTTATAAAAAAATCCTTGAGGGAGTCGGGCTGTAGCGCAGCGGGTTAAGCACAGGTGGCGCAAAGCACAAGGACCAGCATAAGGATTCCGGTTCGAACCCGGGCTCCCCACCTGCAGGGGAGTCGCTTCACAGGCGGTGAAGCAGGCCTGCAGGTGTCTATCTTTCTCTCCTCCTCTCTGTCTTCCCCTCCTCTCTCCATTTCTCTCTGTCCTATCCAACAACGACAACAACAATAAAACAACAAGGGCAACAAAAGGGAATAAATAAAATAAATATTAAAAAAAGAAATGAAGAATTAATAATAAAAAAAATCCTTGATTATTTTTCTTTTTTTTAATTTTTTTTATTTAAGAAAGGATTAACAAAACCATAGGGTAGGAGGGGTACAACTCCACACAATTCCCACCACCCTATCTCCATATCCCACCCCCTCCCCTGATAGCTTTCCCATTCTCTATCCCTCTGGGAGCATGGACCCAGGGTCATTAAGGGTTGCAGAAGGTAGAAGGTCTGGCTTCTGTAATTGCTTCCCCGCTGAACATGGGCGTCGACTGGTCGGTCCATACTCCCAGTCTGCCTCTCTCTTTCCCTAGTAAGGTGTGTCTCTGGGGAAGCTGAGCTCCAGAACACATTGGTGTGGTCTTGAATCCAGGGAAGCCTGGCCAGCATCCTGATGGCATCTGGAACCTGGTGATTGAAGAGAGTTAACATACGAAGCCAAACAAATTGTTGAGCAATCATGGACCCAAAGCTTGGAATAGTGGAGAGGAAGTGTTAGGGAGGTACTCACTGCAAACTCTAGTGTACTTCTGCTTTCAGGTATATATTTTGCAGTAGTTTATGGATACATGTGAACATAAGCTCTCTCTCACAGAAACTGGTGTATATCTAGGTTTTGGGACTTTGTTAGAAAGTGAACCACCAGCCCTCGCTCCCCACCTGCAGGGGTGTCGCTTCACAAACGGTGAAACAGGTCTGCAGGTGTCTATCTTTCTCTCCCTCTCTCTGTCTTCCCCCTCCCCTCTCCATTTCTCTCTGTCCTATCCAACAACAATGACAACAATAATAACTACACCAATAAAAAACAACAAGGGCAACAAAAGGGAATAAATAAATAAAAATAAATATAAAAAAATAAATAAAAACATTTAAAAAAAAGAAAAGAAAAGAAAAAAAAGAAAGTGAACCACCTGAGATGAAATTAGAATGTACTATAAAAGGAAAGGTCTCACCCGAGTAATGAAGCTGAAGGGTTGTCATTCCACACATGAAGTCTCGGGACACAGTCTGAGGTGAAGCATGTTGAGGTGGCAATCGTTGCGTTGGTTAGGTTGTGATCGGCGGATGCAATATTATTTGATATGGATTGGGAGAGGCATACGGGAAAGTGGGCCCTATCCAAGGGTGCCAGGACTGGGGGAAGTAGGGGCTCTATAGTGGAGATGTAAGGTTCCTGCTGTCTTAGGGTTCAAAAAGACAATCGATAGTTAATGTTATCATCACATTATTTGGTAATTGGGTTAACTTTGAAAAGTCCTTTTGTTAGGGTTTGCTGTACAGTATCCAGTATCTTGTATATAGCTGTGCTATTGGATGCTTCTAATCTACTTGGTCTAGGCTTTTGAGATAGCCCACATATCAAATACACAGCCTATATATTAAAAAGATTCAGTTTGTGTTTTGAAAAACTTTGAGACATACAATTGATTTGCCCCCTCTCATATTAATTAACTAGTGATTTATATGACTACATTTGCTAGGAGTGTACATAAACACCATTCCCACCACCAAAACACTGTGTCCCATCCCTCCCACCCACTTCCACCCCACACTGGTCAGGAAGCTGCATGTCTACCCCTCACCACAGTGTTTTTACTTTGGTGCCCTACTTACAATTTGGTCAGGTCCTGCTTTTAGTTTCCCTTTCAGATCTTCTTACTCAACTTCTGTTGATGAGTGGGATCATCCCATATTCATCTTTATCTTTCTGACTTAGCTCACTTAACATAATTCCTTCTAGCTCTGTCCAAGATGGGTCAGAGAAGGTGAGTTCATTGTTCTTGATAGCTGCATAGTATTCCATTGTGTATATATACCACAGCTTTCTCAGCCACTCATCTGTTGTTGGGCATCTGGGTTGCTTCCAGGTTTTAGCTATTATGAATTGTGCTGCTATGAACATAGGAGTACACACCTCTTTTTGGTTGGGTGTTATGGAGTCCTTGGGGAATAACCCCAGGAGAGGAATTACTGGATCATATGGAAGGTCCATGTCTAGCCTTCTGAGAGTTTTCCAGACTGCTCTCCACAGAGGCTGGACCAATTTACATTCCCACCAGCAATGTAAAAGGGTTCCTCTGTCCCCACATCCTCTCCAGCATTTGTTGCTGCTGTCCTTTTTGATGTATGCCATTCTTACAGGAGTGAGGTGGTATCTTAGTGTTGTCTTAAGAAAATAAATGCTGGGCTGTGAAGACAGCATAATATGGTTCTGCAAAAAAGACTTTTATGCCTGAGGATCTGTGGTCCCAGATTCAACTCCCAGCACCACCATCAGTCAAAGCTAAGCAGTGCTCTGAAGGTTCTCTCTCTTATTCTCTCTCTCTCTCTCTCTCTCTCTCTCCTCCCTTTTCTCTCCCCCTGTAGCTTTCTCTCATTAAAATAAATAAAGTATTAACAAAAAATTAATGAAATGAGAAAAGTTTCAAAGACATTAATCTGCTGACCATTATTTTTACAATTCAGAGATTGGACTACAAAAGTACAAGTCTACTTACAGTGTTTTAGAGGTTCTTTTTTTTAAAAAAATCATTGATTATTTTTCTTTTCTTTTTGTTTTCTTTTTCTGGCTAGGTTTTAATGGTTGGGATTTATATATTTTTCATTTTTAAGAACTGTGTCATTGCAAATACTTCCTCAAAAGAAAATCATTTGGCATTGCTACCATGAACACAAATTCAATTTCTGCCAATGCTAATACTGACATGTGTTAAGAGCTTGCTTCCCAATAGGATACAAAGTTCTGGTGGTGGTAATTGTGCGAAGCTGTATCCCTCTTATCCTATGGTTTTGTCAATGTTTCCTTTTTATAAATAAAAATTTAAAAAAAAGAGCTTGCTCCCCTTGAATCGGTGTTTAACAAAATGAAATTCGAGTTCCCCCACAGGCAGTGTGATGTGTCCTAGGCTGAGGGCTATGCTAGGTGGCTGGTGAATTAGTGGTCTCCCTTTTCTCCTGGTATAGCACCATTGTTTTTCCTTCCTGTGGGCAGTGCTGATCACCTTGAAAATGTGAATCAGGCCCAGATATATAGCCTCTCTTGTACGCCTTTCTTACGGTGTGTAAATGCACTAAAACATTTTAAAAGGTATTATGTTTATATTTAATTTATTGAGGGTTAATGGTTTATGGTACAGTTGTTGGCACACAGGTACATTTTCTCATCTCACCAAGATAGGTGTCTGCAGAACAATCTCACCCTCAGCTTGGGTCCTTTTCCATCATCATGTACCAGGACCCCAAAGTCCCTCTTTCAACCTCGTTTCTGCTTTCCTTTCTCAGAATACTTTACTTTGGTGCAAAACACCAAACTCAGTCCAGGTTTTACTTTGTGTTTCCTCTTTTTTTTTCTTTTATTTATTTACTACTGGATAGAGACAGAGAGAAATTAAGACGGGAAGGGTAGGCAGAGGGGGGAGAGACAGAAAGATACCTATAACCCTGCTTCATCACTCATGAAACTTTTTGCCTGCAGGTGAGGATCAGGGGATTTAACATGGGCCCTTGTACACTTAACCAGGTATGCCACCACCTGGCCCCCCTCTTTCTTGTCTTGTTTCTTAAGTTCCACTTATATGTGATATTATTCCACATTCATCCTTCTCCTTTTGACTTATCTCACTTAACATGATTCCTTCAAGTTTCAAGGATTCAAGTCCCCAACTACCACATGGGAGCACCGTATAAGGGAGAAGCTTTTAGAATGGTGCTGTGGTGTCTCTCCTTCCTCTCTCTCATTCCCACTATCTGGAAAATAAGATGAAGAAAAGAGTTCATCAGAAATAGTGGAATCATGCAGCAAAGCACTGGCAGGAGAAAAAATGTTTAAGCAAATCACATTCTCTCTCCCTCTCTCTCTCTCTCTCTCTCTCTCTCTCTCTCTTTCTCCTTTCTTTTATTGCCACCAGGGTTATCCCTGGTGCTTGGTGCCAACACTATAATTTCCTGCTCCTGGAGGTCAGTTTTTTTCCAGTTGTTTTCCCTTTCTAATATACTTGATAGGACAGAGAGAAATTGATAGAGCAGGGAGAGAGGAAGAGAGACACCTACAGGCATACTTCACCACTTGTGAAGTGTCACCCACTGTATGTGGGGAACAGGGACTCGAACCCAGGTCTTTGCAAGTGACGTGTGTGCTGAACCAGAAGTGCCACCACCTCAAACCCCCCCCCCACATTCTTAGGCTTTGTTTCTCAATTTTTACAACAATAACATTAAGCCATATATATTTACTTTTTTGTTGGTTTTTTTTTTCTTACCAGAACATTGCTTGACTCTGATTTACTATGATCCTCGAAATTGAACCTGGGCTATCAGAGACTCAGGCATGAATATCTTTTTTCATAACCAGTTTGCTCTTTTTTCAGCCTAACAATATATATCTTACAAGCTAGTTTTGAGGCTCAGATAAAAAGAAAACATGTAAAGTGATTAGCATGCATTACACACATGTCACTAACTAATAAAGACTGTCTTAAAAGGAACGAGCAACATTGATACACTGGCCCAAGTTTAGATTAAATATGATGTATTTGTCTATTAACTTGGAGAAGCCTGTTGCAATTGACATAGTATTATTTCAAATGACATGCCACCCAGGAAGGTGTTTTCTCTCTTGGGGAAGAAGTGTCTGGGATACTTACTTTTGAAATGGACTGCCAGATCTTCATGTTTTGGTGTTAAATATTCCTTTTATAATTTTGAGTGTCTTCAATATTTAAAAAAATAACATGCTTTCAAGATTGTACTTTAGGATACTAAGTTTATTCTATTTTCTGATATCATTAACAAAAACCAAGAGTTGTGACTTGTGTATGAGGCTGACAAGGGCAAACGCTAGAAGAAGAAGAGGCTGACAAGAAGATACATTTGATAAGTGAGTGCAGTTGTATGAGTACATAATATTCCTTGTTTTAGGGGAAAAATGAATTGTACATTATAGTTCTCTTTTGACTTTGCAATATGAAAATATTGACAGCTTGTAGAATTAAAAAAGTAGGATACTGTCTACTTAAAATAAGCAAAAAAAACACAGAGAAATGAAAAATAATCAGAAATAAGTAGCCTGAAAGAAAAAATTAAGTATTATATACTTGTATATGTGTTATATTTTATTATATATATGTATTATATTATAAGTTTAAGATTATGAGGAGTCGGGTGGTAGCACAGCATGTTAAGTGTACATGGCACAAAGCACAAGGACCAGAGTAAGGATCCTGGCTCGAGCCCCCAGATCCCCACCTGCAGGGGAGTCGCTTCACAGGCATTCAAGCAGGTCTGTAGGTGTCTATCTTTCTCTCCCCCTCTCTGTCTTCCCCTCCTCTCTCCATTTCTCTCTGTCCTATCCTACAATGATGACATCAATAACAACAACAAGAAAACAACAAGAAAAATAATAAGGGCAGCAAAAGGGAATAATTAAATAATAAAAATAAAAAAATAAATTTAAGATTTTGCAGGTAAGTTCTATAGATTAGTTAAGGTAAACAACATATAAGGAGACAACGTTCCACACTTGAGGGACACAGTCATTCTAACTTACTTGTATTATTAGTCTCCCAAAATTCCTTGACTGACATCAAGACTCCAATCCAGTAATTCTGTGCTTGCTTAAAATTCATGATATCTTTCCAATGTACCCATCTCAGATGCCAAATTACATTACCCTAATCATCCCCTGGGACGCCTCCTCCTTGTTTCTCCAATTTCCCTTGTCTTTTTTCTTTGCATTCACTTTGCCAAGACCCACCCCCTTGATTATCCCAACTGTTCTTCTCAGTGTCTTCAGGTCAGCAGCTGGAAAAGAATTCTGAAGTTATTTAAATTTTGTTTTAGAATCCCAAGTAGCCCACAGCTTTGCCTAAGTATATTCCTCTTCCCTCCCACCCTCCCTCCCTTTTTTCTTTTTTTAAATATTTATTTGTTTACTTATTTATTTTTATTATTGAATAGAGAAAGAGAGAAATTGAGAGGGGAGAGGGAGCTAGAGAGAGGGAAAGAGATAGAGGCACCTGCAGCCCTGCTTCACTCACGAAGCTTGAACCCGGGTCCTTGTGCACTGTACTATGTGTGTTTAACCAGGTGCACCACTGCCTGACCCCTTCCTTCCTTCCTTTCTCTCTTTTTGTCAACAAGCCTTCACACGTGCACAGTTCCAGTATTCTCAGTGGAGTCTTTTTTTTCCCCCTTATCTTTTCTTCCAGATAGAGAGTGAGGAACAAAAAGGGAATTATCAATAAAGAGAGGAGGGTAAGGGTGTCACACAGGGTTGAGTACACATGTTACGATGTGTAAGGCCCATGTTTCAGCCCCTGACCCCCACCTGCAGGGGAAAATTTTGTTGAGTGGTGAAGTAGTGTTGCAGGTGTCTCTCTGTCTCTCTCCCTCTCCATCTCCCCCTACCCTCTCTATATCTGGCTGTCTCTGTCCAATAAACAAAAGATAATCTAAAAAATAAAAAATATATATTTAAAAAAGAGGGGGAGGGAGAGTCGAGCATTAGCACAGTGAGTTAAGCACATGTGGTGCAAAGCAAAAGGACCAGCATAAGGATCCTGGTTCAAGCTCCCAGCTCCCCACCTGCTGGGGAGTCACTTCACAAGTGGTGAAGCAGGTCTGCAGGTGTCTGTCTTTCTCTCCCTCTCTGTCTTCCCCTCCTCTCTCTATTTCTCTCTGTCCTATCCAACAACAATGACAACAACAATAACTACAACAATAAAACAAGGGCAACAAAGGGGAATAAATAAATAAATAAATGAGGGGGAGAAAAGGGGAGGGAGGGAGGGACAGAGAGAGAGAGAGAGAGAGACCACAGTATCAGTCTATCACTCATGAAGTTTGTCCTTTACATGCTTCTATGTGGTGTCTGGGGGCTCAACTTCAGGTCCTCCTTCATGGAAAAGCATACCCTCTATTAACTGAGCTATCTCCCAACCTCCCTTATAATTCTCTAATAAGCATATACTCCCATATTCCGTGGTAGCAGCTTTTCCCCATTTCTTCCTGCACTTTCTACCCCAACTCACATCTTTCCCTTTTCCAACTGATGGCTTCATCTCACTGAGAAAATAAGACCACTGGAAAACCTTCCCCACATCTTCCTACTGACAGATTTACAAATCTCCCTGCATCTGCTTGCATTGTCTTTCATGTTTCCCTACTATGGTTAAAAAAGCAAAAAGAAGTCCCTCCTCCAGTCAAAGGCAACAAATACCCTGACCCCTGTTGTGTATCCTCTTCCTCTCCCTTTTCTCAGCAGATAAAATTCTTTGACCAGATTCCTGTACATGACTAACCATTTCCTAATGAATCATTCCTGTTAGCACAAAACACTCACGTGGCATCTCCTGACCTAAAAGAAACAACAACCCTTCTCTTACCCAGAGAATTACCTCTACCACCTGCCCCATGTCTCTGTTTTCCTTTACAGAACTGCTTGAAAGAGTGGGTACATGCACTGCCATTACTTCCTAGGCTGTTGTCCATGTCTCCACCCACTTCAGTCTTGCTGGGATAGCTTCGCGGGCATGAGAAAGACAACCATGGACTCATGGCTGAGTGGGACGCAGTTCAATCTTTATTGAGCAGGAATGCAGTGTGATCTAGCTATTCTCTAATCACAAAGCTGTCCTATATATCTCCTGAGGCAGAAGTGTCAGGTCAGAAGAGGATGTACATAGGATAGGGGGTGGGGAGAAGGAAAAAGCGCATGAACCAGTGGGGAGTAAACCAATGAAAACAACGATTATGTAAATAGACCACAGCGGCAAGCAATGCAGCAGAAGGGGTCTTAGAAGCAGAATTTAGAAGCAGACCAACATTTCCCCCTTTCTTTTTAACTAATGACCATAGTATCAGGAGTGTGGGGTGAACAGAAACTATATCATACAGGCATTTTCAAAAGAACTGGAACAAGACATGGAGGAACAAGTAAGAGAGCAGCAAGAACCAGTGTGATGCCAAGGGGAGGCCTGAGGGGGCGTTTCCTACCTCAAAGGGCAAGGCCTAGCAGGTGAAAAGGGTGTTTCATGCCTCAAAGGGCGTTTCCTGCCTCTGTGGGTATCTCTTGCCTCTGGGGGCATTTCATGCCTCAAAGGGCATTTCCTGCCTCTGTGGGCAGGACCTAGTAAGGAGGGAGGGGTTTCCTGACTATGGGGACAGGGCCTGCAGGCGAGGGGGCATGGCCTATAGAGTCCCAAGGCTGTGGCTGCAAAGTCCATGACTGCTGTGGTCAGTCTTTGAGAAGTCCAGCAGTGTAAAGGGAAATTGTTGTAAAGTTGTGTAAAGTGTCCAAGAGGTGTACCAGTAAGTCCGATAGAAGTGTCAGTCCAATGCAGATGACCACGGAAGAAATGCCAGGGGATGAAATGCTGCACGTCTGCCTCAATAGGGAAGGTCAACCACTGTAATTCTGCTTTTCTGTAGAGAGTGAGCTTTGGAGTCTGTGAATCTGTTTCTTCAGGTCATGCCAGGTCACATCATTGGTTTTGGGGGGCAGGGTGCATTGTAGTCATGCCATCTTGTGGGCGATGTCAGAGGACAGGGATCCAAATGGATTTCCAGGGATTCCATTTGAGCAGATGCTTTTTCATGTGAAGACTTGACAGCTATAATTCACTTACTTGTGAAACAAAACTTGTAGCAGATTAGAAGTTTACTATAATTGATAACTCCATTATAATTGGAAGTCCTTTCTAGTATGATTTTAAGGTTGTTTAAACAATTTAAACTCAATAAAATGTGGAAAGGTAAACAGAAGAACCATGGCTAGAAGCCTCAGGCATGAGAATCATTAGCATAACCATTGCTTTTTCTACTCTGCCCATACTCATACAGTTTTCAGGATTAAACATTTATAAGACGTAAAAAATCAAAAGAGAAAAAAATTTTTGGACTATTTCTGGATGTCTCTAGAAATGGCTGCATCCAGCTTTTTTTCTTTTTTGTAAAGTCAGTGTCATACAAAAATTCAGTCATTCAAATCACTCTTTTACGAAATGCAACTGAAAGCAGACAGCAAACTTAAGATATTCAGAGAGAACAATGAGGGGGGAATTGAGAGAAAAGTGGTAGATAGTTTTTGCTTCTTTCACCTTGAACCAGATTATCCAGATCTCACTATGTAGCATTATGAGTCTCCGGAGGGCATCCTACTTCAAAAAAGGCCTCAAATTTACAGCTATGATGCTTCTGACTGTTCCTGTGGGAGTGCTGTAGGCACCCATTTTTAAAAGTGTCTTCCCATCAAAGAAAGAATCAAATCAGGAGGGTAGAACTAACCATGTGTCTCCATTCTTGGGGACTGCCAGGGTACTAGAGAATGCTCTTCAAGTTAGAGTAGTCCTTCTAAGTGGGAAACATGCGAGAGGGAGTCCAGAAAGTCCCAGGGGAAATCTCTGTGCATCTCCCAAGGTCTATGATCACGGTCATAAGGAATCAAAGTGTGGCCCAGAGCAAAATTTAGTCCTTCTCCTTGGGAAACATGGGAGAGGGAGTCCAGAAAGTCCCAGGGGAAATCTCCACGCATCTCCCAAGCTCTACAGTCATGGTCATAAGGAACCAAAGTTCCCAGTCAGGGAACCAAAGTGTGGCCCAGAGCAAAATGTTTGAGAAACAGAGAAACTGTCTCATGAAGAAAGAGTAGAAGCTTTGGGAAACCTCTTCATAAGTAGAAAGGCAGGCCATGACAGATGGGTAGCCAATCGGCTTTACTTATTTGGTCTTCTTAGGTCTGCTGCTTGTGTGTGGAGCCGAAGTTCATGCCCCACGTTGGTGCAGGTCCCTGTTCAGGGAGCCAGATGCCATGCTAGCTTCGCAGGTGTGAGAGAGCTGACCATGGATTCATGGCTGAGTGGGATGCAGTTCAATCTTTATTGAGTGGGAATGCAGTGTGATCTAGCTCTAATCACAAAGCTGTCCTATATATCTTCTGAGGCGGAAGTGTCAGGTCAGAAGAGGATGTATGTAGGATAGGGGGTGGGGAGAAGGAAAAAGCACATGAACCAGTGGGTATTAAATCAGTGCAGGCCAAACAATGATTATGTAAATAGACCACAGCAGCAAGCAGAAGGGGTGTTAGAAGCAGAATTTAGAAGCAGACCAAAACAGTTTGGTTTCTTTCTTCACCCTCTAAAGTAACTATCCTGATCCTTTTCTCTTCTAGGCTGTTATCACAGTGATTTCTGCACCAACTTCTAAGTACACCATTCTCCGTTCGTCAGACTGGACATCTGCACTCTGGTTGACAAGACTTGACCTTTGTCCAGTCTTATTTACTGAAACACTAGTCTTGTTTCTTTCCTTCCCCTCTCTTGCCAGTTCCTCCTCTTTTCTTCTAGTCTCAGTCTGAGATTCTGGCTCCTTTTACTTTGATACATCAAAGACAATATTTACAACCATAGATTTTTTTAATCATTATATGTATGCAGATAATTCACAGGTTGGATGTATCTAGTTGAAACTCCTTTGAATTCCAATTTTCATTTTTAAAATTGTCTTTATTTCAGGTAACACCACTTTCTAACAGTGATTCAGGTGTCATTTAACCCTTGGCCTCATGCATACCACCAAAAACTATTTTGTATTTACCACCACTACTTATCCAATTCTGTCTCCTTCCCTCCTGTTAACAACCAGTCTATTTTCTGTTTCTAGGAGTTTGTTTTTTCTATATTTTGATGGTTCATCAAACTTGTAATTTTAGTTGCTTACTTTATCTTTTCTCTTTGACCCATTTCTCATAGATTCTCTGAGAAAATTCATCCATTTTTCTTCTACTATGCCTTCCTGTAGTTGCCACTCTTTGGTTTTCATCCTAGCACTTATGTGTAACTGGATTTTCTCA
Organism: Erinaceus europaeus; assembly: GCF_950295315.1. Lineage (NCBI taxonomy): Eukaryota > Metazoa > Chordata > Mammalia > Eulipotyphla > Erinaceidae > Erinaceus > Erinaceus europaeus. The sequence goes on from NC_080171.1 coordinate 20,695,828, forward strand.
GCAACCAGTTCAGGTCATTAGTGTTATTTCTATTTCCTAAGAAAATTGATGTATACTAGTACTACATAGTGCCCAAAGGTCAATAAGGCATCAACATGCTAAATGCATAGTCTAAAAACAGTTGGGAAAATGTGGAACATCACTATTTCTCTTTTCATTCTACAAAACTAACTGTTATGATGTCAGTGGGGTGTGGGGGAACAACACACATTCAGTGTGTTGGGAAGTCATAACTGAGATCATCATACAAGTCAAGAGCCAAGATTCACAATAGAAATCTCTAGACTGGTGTGCTGACACTTTTCATGGGGAGATTAGAAATTGTACTCATATACCAACAACACCTTTGTAAGTCATTATTTTCCTAATAAAATGGAAAAAAGAAAAAAAAGAAAATACTATATTAGAAGAGCTTGTGGGGAGTCGGGTGGTAGTGCAGCGTGTTAAGTGTAAGTGGTGCAAAGCGCAAGCACTGGAGGAAGGATTCAGGTTCGAGCTCCCCACCTGCAGGGGGTCGCTTCACAGGCAGTGAAGCAGGAATGCAAGTGTCTTTCTCTCCCCCTCTCTGTCTTCCCTTCCTATCTTCATCTCTCTCTGTCCTATCCAACAATGACTACATAATAACAACAACAATAATAACTACAACAATAAAACAACAAGGGCAACAAAAGGGAATAAATAAATACCTAAAATTAAAAAAAAAAGAAGAGTTTGTGATGCTTTCCCAGTTCATATTCAGGTCAAGCACTCTGTAAGAACAGTTTATACTTTTAGCTCTAAACTTATATTGTATTTATTGTTTGTAGGGAACTATAGAATATATAAATATATACTTTAAGGGATTAACATTAGAATATTTCAATGGAGCATCAAATTTTAAGAGTCAGTCTCTCAGTAAGAACCTGAGTTATCACCTGCTAAATTCTCTTGGCTCTTAGAAATTTTGTGTATTTGTTATTATACCTACTAAAGTTTATTACAGGGTATTTACTTGAATGTTTATTTCTCTTATTGAACTAAACTGTGAAATATAAAGCACATGGAATATGTCTTAATTCATCTCTATTTAGTAAATGTTGAATAAGTCAATCAAGGACTGAAGTGAGTAAAAAGTCAAGTATACAGACATACAGAGAATGTTTATTTTCCAGATTATTGTATCTGAATATGGGCATATGAGCAGATCATACAGTCTCCCTAATTGGATTGTGACTTAATCATCTTATGCTGTATTTTATAAGTCTAAGGTTCATAGTAAAATATGTTGAGAATTGAATAAATTAAAATGAATTGAGAAGTGAAAAAAAAAAAAAGCTTGACTCCTGAACTAATGGTCCTGTATAAGTACCATGGCAAGGTCATTCTTTCATCTACACAGTTATGTTCCTTTGCTAGAAATTGCTTCTATAACAGAATGACCAGAAGAAAACAGGGTGATTAAGTCATCAAATAAATAAGCAACATAGTAATTCTTCTTCTTCTTCTTCTTCTTCCTCCTCCTCCTCCTCCTCCTCCTCTTCTTCTTCTTCCTCTTCTTCCTTCTTCTTCTTCTTCCTCCTCCTCCTCCTCCTCTTCTTCTTTCTTCTTCTTCTTCCTCTTCTTCCTTCTTCTTCTTCTTCTTCTTCTTCTTCTTCTTCTTCTTCTTCTTCTTCTTCTTCTTCTTCTTCTTCTTCTTCCTCCTCCTCCTCCTCCTCCTCCTCCTCTTCTTCTTTCTTCTTCTTCTTCCTCTTCTTCCTCCTCCTCCTCCTCCTCCTCCTCCTCCTCCTCCTCCTCCTCCTTCTTCTTCTTCTTCTTCTTCTTCTTCTTCTTCTTCTTCTTCTTCTTCTTCTTCTTCTCCTTCTCCTCCTCCTCCTCCTCCTCCTCCTTCTTCTTCTTCTTCCTTCTTCTGCTTCTTCTTTCTTCTTCCTTCTTTCTTCTTCTCTTTCTCCTTCTCCTTCTCCTTCTTCTTCTTCTTTTGCCTCCAGGGTTATCACTGGGGCGCGGTGCCTACACCTGCTCCTGACGGCCATCTTTTTTCTATTGCTATTGTTGCTGGATAGAACAGAGAGAAACTGAGGGAGGAGGGAAAGACAGAAGGGGAGATAAAGATAGACACCTGGAAACCTGCTTCACTACTTGAGAAGCAACCCACCCCTTGCAGGTGAGGAGCCAGGGGCTTGAACTGGGATCCTTGAATGGTCCTTGCACAATGCACTATGTGCGTTCAACCCACTGCACGACTGCCTGGCCCCACAACATAATACTTCTCTAAAAATCATTCTCAATAAATTGCTTAGCTTTGTTTTCTAGTTTGTCCTTATTCTATTTGGATAGTCTTGATTGTATATTTAGGGAAGGACTACGCTAGCCATATTTTATAAAAATCTATTTGTATAAACACGTTAAAACTTTCCATTTGCAGCATTCTAGCTGCGGTGCTTTTGTTTGTCTGTTTTATTCCTGTCTCTATCTATGTATATTGGAATATAAATTGTCTTTACATATTTCCATTCTAGACAATGATCACATTTTTATTCTGTCTTTACATTTGACATTTCTTTTAGTTCTTCTGATAAAAAGGGACAATAAACAAGATATCTCAGAGCTTATGTGCATTATCCCTAAATCTTACTTGTATTCTTAGTTCGGTGCTATAGTAAAATGAAATCTATTTTATCTACCATAGATGTGGCTGGTGGTTATTCCTCCTCCATGCTTGATGCAATCAGAAGAGCAGTAATGGTCTCCAATATCCTCCTAGTTAACAAAGTAAATGAGAAAGGCCTCACCCTCAAAGAAGTTTTCAGACTCGCTACTCTTGGAGGCAGCCAAGGTAATGACTATTTTATTTTGCCTCTCATTCAGTGTACAACTATATCAGTCTTTGTCCTTGGGTAAAATTACTGAGGCATATGATAGTGGCACCAAGAGGCATCCAATATTCATGGTGTTTCTCACATAACATTTCCAAACTTAGCAAGTAAAGTAACAGTTCAGGGATGTTTTGAAAATTTCATCCAGAAAGTTCACTGTACTTAGCAGGAAAGTTGTCTAAACTATATTGTTGTTAATAGATATTTGCATGGATTGCATAGCTGTTCTCTAGTACACTGACAAATATGTGAATGGATATTTTTTTATTTATCTGAGGCTTGTTTTATTGCCATGAAAAGATATTGCATCAGCTATTTCGTAGAACAGAAAGAGAAAATATGTAAATTAAGGAGCTGGAGTATTGGAGCAAGATTAGGAGGGGAGAAAGAAGAAGATGTATCAATCATTATATTTCTTAGAGGGGGAAACAAAAATCACAGACCATCTGGTGAAGCTGAAATAGAGACACTATCAAAATTATGAACATGATGATGAAGGAAACCTTTTATTCTCAGACTTTGCTTTCACTATGCTTTCTGTAAGTAGAAGTCTGTGACCTCTTGAAATGAGAAAGCCTTTGTGCTTTACTATAAAGATACTAATTTTTTTTCTAGTGACATGCTGGCAGAATCTGTCCTTGTAAACTAGCATATCTTCATGGTCTAGTTTTTCAAGATCCTGACCATTTATTGATTCATTCCACCTTATAGCATTGGGGCTGGACAAAGAGATTGGAAACTTTGAAGTAGGCAAGGAATTTGATGCCCTCCTGATCAACCCTAAAGCATCTGACTCTCCCATTGACTTGTTTTATGGAGACTTTGTTGGTGATATTTCTGAGGTATGTAAAAGAACACACACCAAAATCCAATTATCTCCTAGCATTATTACAACTGCTGCCCTGCAATAAAATAAAATAAAACAAACAAAAAACCCTGAAACACTGCAATGGAATGCAGAGGAACCTTAAAAAGGAAGCTAGATTGTTTGGCATTATTTTAAGTCCCATGACAGTAATGTTAGGAATACTAGTACTAACAGTGATTTTGTTTTGTTTCTTGAACATATTTGAGTATGTATTCTGTAAGGAGAATCATGTTATAGCTAGCACTTACTGAATGCACTATCAACTAGTGGCATGGGCTCAAGTACATTTCACACATCAGCAGAAGAGCTTTTTTTTTTTTTTTAATTGGGAGGATTAAAGGTTTATAGTCAACAATAAAATACAGTAGTTTGTACATGACTTCTCAGTTTTCCACATAACAATTCAACCCCCTCTAGGTCCTCTGACATCATGTTCCAGGACCTGAACCCTCCCCGCGACCCTGGAGTCCTTTATTTTAGTGCAATACACCAAGCAGAACAATTCTTACAGGAGGTAGATGCTATTGGTATTGCCATGGTATTTATAGGAGCAAGGAGACTAAAGTTAAATGATTTACCCAAGTATTTATGGCTAGTAATTAGTAGACAAGGTTTGGACTCAAGCCCAGAACTTTCTGTCTTCCAGATTCTAAACTCCTGACCACAGTGCTATATTCATTTTCTTAATTATATACAACTGATTTTTTATATTTACTTTTCTTTAAAGTGTAGGAAATACAAAATGTACAAAAAAATCTGGTTCCTCTTTCTTTGATAACAGTTCCCTATAAAATGTTTTCTCCTGAAAATGACTATTACCATTTAGAAATTAATTTTCTTATGGGAGTAAATGGAATACTAAATATACCATACTGGTAATTTTAGAAGAAATTCTGGGTATATAGAGTTGATACCATTGATTATTTTCATAATACTTGTTATTTTACTACTTAATTAGAATGACTTTCTGGGAGTAAGGATCAGTTCTATTCATCCAGCCAACTCTCTTACATTATAAGTCTCTTGAAATATTATAAAGTCAATTATTTTTAAGTCAATTATTATTATGTAACACTTTTACTATGGAGATTTTAAGGTTATATATGAAAAACTTTCAGGCAGTAGATAAACATTTGTTAATTGCCAGTATTCCTATAAACAAAAGACCATTTTTTTTCATTACTTAAAATAGATTTTGCTACTGGAAAATGAATTTACATTTCTGGCTTTTGCAAATCGTTATTGCCTATAAATTTACTTTTTAAAAAATACAAAATAGTCTTTCTGATTATTACTTTTATTTTTCCATTTTAGGCTGTTATCCAGAAGTTCCTTTATCTAGGTAGGTAGATTTATGTCTCTATGCTAAATTTTGTTTGTTTGTTTTGCCTCTTGGGTCTGACTTTCTGTACTTACTATATCAACTGCTGACCTCTACTTGTGGTTTGCTTATACTCCTTTTTTAAAACATTCCACAGTACCTAGTCCATTTACGACAGTGTTTAAAGGCACTGTTTAAAATTCACATATTCTTCTAGACTTAGGACTGGCAGTTAAAAGGATAAAGTCTTCTGTCCCTTTTTACACTCGTTCTGTGTCCTGCCGGGTTGCCTTACTGTGTGGTATTTGTGACAAGTATGTACTGGAGTCCCATACACATGCTCTTTAATGCATTTTCAGTCACTGTAAGAGAAACAACACTGTGCAGAATGTGGCTACCTCTCACTGTATTGGGTAAACTCAGAGTCCTGGGTAAACCTGGGATGAAATAGACACAAGTGGTATTTATCCGGAGCTCAGTTCTCACAGGCTGTTCAGATCACCTTGCTAAGAATAAGGCTGGAGCCTCAAGATAAACTTTTCCTTTACAAGTAGGACTAGAAATGCAATTACTCATTTCAGCAAGAAAGTGATAGGGGCTAACTTTATGTGGTATTTGCTTCAGTGCATAATTGAGACCCTAATCCTGATAGATATGGTGTCTTTTATTAGTATTGTCTCCCTGTCCAGGCTATAAACAATCACAGAAAACAGAGACTACTTTTTTAATTTCCTCTTTTAGAAAAATTCTTGATTACATGTGGTGACACACCTGGTTGAACACATATGTTACCATGTCTAAGGACCCAGATTCAAGTTTCTGCTCCCCACCTACAACTGGGAAGTTCTACAAGTGATGAAGCTGTGCTTCAGGGGTCTCTCTCTCTCTCCCTCTCCCTCTCCCTCTCTCTCTCTCTCTCTCTCTTCCTTTCTCTCTCTCTCTCTCTCTCTCTCTCTCTCTCTCTCTTCCTCTCTCTCCTTCTCTGTCTTCCCCTTCTATCTCAGTTCCTCTCTATCTTTATCCTAAAGAAAAAAAAAAGCGGGGGGCGGGAGGTAACGCAATGGGTTAAGCCACATGGCTCAAAGTACAAGGACCAGCGTTAAGGATCGTGGTTCAAGCCTGGGGACTCGCTTCACAGGCGGTGAAGCAGGTCTGCAGGTGTCTATCTTTCTCTCCCCCTCTCTGTCTTCCCCTCCTTTCTCCATTTCTCTCTGTCCTATACAACAACAATAATAACTACAACAATGCAACAAAAAGGGAATCAATAAATATAAAAAATCATTTTTAAAAAAGAAAGAAAAAAGTATTTAAAAAAATTTAATCTCTCCTAGTAATTAAAATACTTATAGCACAACTATGCTTTGAAAAGATTCTTTGCTTTTTCTTTCAGGAGATGATCGAAATATCGAGGAGGTCTACGTGGGAGGAAAGCAAGTGGTTCCCTTTTCAAGTTCAGTTTAAGACCTTGAGTGTCTCCGAGTTCACCTGGTATAATATGGTTCTGCATCTCCCTTATGCCCAGGTGGAGTCAGGAAGTTAAAAATAAATAAATAAATAAAAACAGTTCCTTGTTCTTGGGATGACTATCTCTTTATATGTCTAGTAACAGTATTCAACTGACAGATTATTGGAAGGAAGTTAAAGTAATTGTTAACTTCCTAGTTGAACAGGTTCAAATTATCTCCCTTTTGAGCTAGAGATTTATATTAAGCTCACATAAAAGGGAACACTATTACTGGTGGTATTCTTAAGGGATTTAAGTAAAATTGATTTCATATCTATAAATATGGAAAGGGTAAATATTTCTAGAAGGCCAAGTATTTTGAGCTAATAAATGGGAAAATCAGAAACCTGAAAATGAACCAGTGAGTATACTTGTTATGAAAGAGGAAAAGACTGAAAAGATATTGGCAAATCACTTCAGATTTTGAAATTATAGACTGAGCATACTAATTTAAAGAGAGAGAACTTGTTGAATTTTAAAATGTATTTCTAGATTGACTTTGTGTTCTGGAAATTTGCATTTAATGACATTTTCATGTCAGAGATGTGTTATTCTTGTGCTTTGCCTTTCTTAAGGTTAGCATGTCAGAAATTGAATGCCACATACTTTCTCAATATAGGTCTGTGCTTCAAAGTGTTTGACAGAAGTTGGGCATTAAAGATTTAAAGTCTTTTAGGACTATTGTTCATAGAACTACCTGTAATTAACAGTTGCATTTTTGTGTACTTCAGAATCACCTTAGCTAATGACTGTGTCATGTAATTATTGCCTCAGTTTTATTATAAGTAAAACAAATTCTCTGTTTTACTGTTGTGTAGACAGAAATCTTTATAAAATGGGGAAAATGTTTGGCATCCATAATATTTCAATACAGAAAGTAAGGATTTCATTGCAATGACCCTTCTTCCCCCAAGAACTGGGTATACTATAATGGCTGGGAATTTCATACTAAGATAACAATCTGTTAGAATCGCCATATTTAAAATAAAAGATAAACTTCATAAAAATTATTAAAAGTCTTTAAACCCTGCATATTGGAAGAATTCCATTTTTCTTTTTATTTATTTATTTAAGAAATGAGACATTAACAAAACCATAGGCTAGGAGGAGTACAACTCCACACAATTCCTGCCACCCAATTTCCATATCCATTTTTCTATTTTATCCTATTGTTTTTTCAATTTCTAGTAAGTTGAGTATATTCAATTTTAGGTTAGTGAAAAACAGATGCCCCGTTTAATTGCATTAATAAGACTTGATCTTATGAGACATCTGGGAACATTATACAAAGCAAAGATTATTTTTATACTTCTTTAGCTAATACAGCTTGCTTCACCATCATTTATAATTAAAATCAAGTTGTAAGTTCTCAATAAACCTTAAGCAATATTGATGTAAATGTTATGTATGCTTCTCACTTAATTTCAAATACAACAAACTACCAAGGAAAATAGATTTTCTTAATTCAACATAAGACATAAATTTAGAGCTTAGGTGTAACTCCTCAGTATTAACTAATAGTAGGGATCTTTATGTAATATCATTAATTCCATATTTACAGAAGAACACAGTTCCCTCTTCTGTACTTTTTTTTTTCTCATCATGCTAGTACAGAAATCACTTGCCCAGTTTTGTTATTTGCTTTATCTTGGTTGGATTTTTCTCTATATTTGTGTCTGAATCAATATACCTAAAGGGAAATGTAAATGTAAAATTGTGGGAGGCTAATTTCTATCTTTATCCAATTTCTAATCTACGCCTCTGTATTGACAGTATCTCTAATTCCTGAGTTATGTCAAAGGTGCCCTGCCAAAGTTCTCCCCACTTCTCTGTAGTGCTAGCTAATCTTTTCTGCTCTATCACCCAATTCCTGTCAAAGGAACTTTGTCACCTGATGTCTACTCCAAAGGAGTGTCTAATTCATGTTGAGACTGGGTAAGATGTGCAAAAGTCACTAATCAGTAGCAGTTTTGTTCCAGCCTTTGAAAGACTCTACTTTGACCTTCCTTAAAGATGTATTTTTGATGTTAACTATCAGACTTCATTTAGATTTAGGATTCATGTGTAGCTAAACATAAGTATAGCATCAGAGCAGAAAGAATGGCCATATACAATCAATCTGTCACACATTAATATAGCAGTGATAGTATGTTAAGACCTGAATATTTTTTCTAATAAAAATAGTGTGTTGAACTGTTTACATGTTTCTGATATCCCTGCATCACTGATAACTTAAGTGTTTTATCTAAGTGCAACGTTTCTGACTGTTGCATATGCTTTCTGCAGTGTTACAGGTATTAATTAGTCAAAGGTGTGGCCAGGTGTTTTGCACTGTGACATGCTGCTTTTGCCTAATGTGGATACAAATATGAAGAGCTGTATTCCAAGCCAGTTTTTTGGTCACTTTATGTTTGGGTATTTTGCTTTCTGACAGGAAACAATTGAAACTCTCCAGAAGACCTCCTCCCCCACCTTTTCACATTATTTGCCTTGTATTTCATGCAAGGCTTTTCCCTCAATCTTTTTCTTTATTGAGAGAGAGAGAAAGAGATTGAAGCAAAGGTGAGACATCATAAGCATGTTCAGTTTTAATGAAATATGCTTGAACAAGTGTTAGCTATCATATTTTTGCAACTGGGAACAAATCAGGGTAAAATCAAATAAGATAAACTTCATTTTCTAAGAATAATGAAACATGAAATTAGAATGTGAAACTTTGTCCTAGCAATCAAAGACCAAAGAAACTCTACTCCCTTACTTTTTCTCCCAGTCTTACACCTTCCTTGAGTTGGTTGCCAAAGGTTCTAAAGCCAAGAGAATATCTTGAGCCAATTTCCTTCATGCCAAACAGAGGCTTTCTAAGATAATGTTGTCAACACTGAGCCCCACTGGATCTCTTTTTCACTTCCCTGAGAATTCTGTATAGTTAAGGAAGGAAGTATGGAGAGCATCTCCTGTTGTGCAAAGTTGATTTTGAAGCTGTCCCTGGAATATCCCTGTTGATAGATATGCTGATTTCAAGAGAGCAAGCATGATGGGTAAGAGACTCCAGCAAATGTTGTTTGAATCTTTTCTCCCAGACTTTTCCTATTTTCAATGTTTTCACCTTAGAACCACACATATGGAATACTTTAAAAGTCCACTAGAAGGCACATTCCTTGTTGCTATATGTGAGGGACACCAGAGTTGAATGCTTCTAGACCCTACTGGATCTTTTCATTATCATTTATTTTGTATGAGGGGGATTAATGGTTCATAGTAAATACAATTCTTGGCACATGTGTAAAATTTCTCAAGACTTCAAGATCTTTTTAAAAGTTATAAGATGAGGGAGTCGGGCTGTAGCGCAGCGGGTTAAGCGCAGGTGGCGCAAAGCACAAGGACCGGCATAAGGATCCCGGTTCGAACCCCGGCTCCCCACCTGCAGGGGAGTCACTTCACAAGTGGTGAAGCAGGTCTGCAGGTGTCTATCTTTCTCTCCTCCTCTCTGTCTTCCCCTCCTCTTTCCATTTCTCTCTGTCCTATCCAACAACGACAACAACAATAATAACTACAACAATAAAACAACAAGGGCAACAAAAGGGAATAAATAAATAAAAGAAAAGAAAACAAAACAAAAAAAACATTAAAAAAATAAAAAGTTATAAGATGATAAAGATTTTAAGACTTAAAGGAGACATGTGCAATTTCAGACCTAGCTACCCACATGAGGTGTGACTTTAGATGCTGAGTGTTTCTAATGTCTCAAATCAAAAAGCATGGAAAGAAATGCACACATGAACAAACAACATTGGAAATTATAACATCTGTCCCCTGATGTGCTCTCCTGCCCAGCCTGACCTTCCTGTTCCGATTTAAAGGGTTTGTAGGTGGATCTAGTCCAAATTCAGTGAGATGCAAAAGTCAAACAGTGAGACTCAAAGTCAATGCAAAGATGACTTACAGAGTACACAGGGCTTAAGTGACGTGACTGGCATGTCCAGTGGCATCTATTTGCATATCCATTTCCTACTTTAAAAAAAAAACTGTCAGAAAGCATTATTTATGGTAAATCAATCACGCCACATTGTTGTTAACTTCCTGATCACTGCTATTGAGAATATATATGTGTATGTAGTCATGGGAACATTTTAATCAATATTTGTATAACTGGCTTATTGTTCTCATGTTAAGTGAGAACTTTTGTGCTTCAGACAAAAATAAAAAAGTAGTGTTTACATCATTTTTCTGTTGTGAGCTCTGTGAGTCCAATAAAGTGATTAATCTTACAACTTTTTCTTAACTTTCACATGAGTTTTAAAAAAACAGAATAAAGAAGCTGGGCGGTGGCACACCCAGTTGAGCGCACACCTTCAAGCTTCAAGTCCCCTCCTGCAAGAGCAAAACTGTGAAGCAGGTTTGCAGGTTTCTCTCATTCTCTCTCCATCTCTAGCTCCCCCTGCCCTCTCAATTTCTCTGTCCTACCAAATAAAATAGAAAGAAAACAGAAGGGGGAAAAAAAAAAAAAAAAAAAAGACCGGCATGAACACCCAGAGATAACCCTAGCCTGGTGACAGTAAAATAGCTAGTCAGAGCATGCCATTAAGTAACTGTGGGCTATTTCCCATACCTGTTGTTTTTATTATACTGATGGTGAGTTTCCCAAATTGTCTTTGAAACCTCTAGGACAGGTGTGGGGAACCTTTTTTTTTCTGCCAAGGACCATTTGAATATGTATAACATCATTTAGGGCTCAAATGAAATTATCATTTTAAAAATTGGCACTTGAAGTGGTCTGGGAGGTGGCGCAGTGGTAAAAGCTTTGGACTCTCAAGCATGAGGTCCCGAGTTCGATCCCCAGTAGCACATGTGCCAGAGTGATGTCTGGTTCTTTCTCTCTCCTCCTATCTTTCTCATAAATAAATAAAAAACCTTTTAAAAAAAAATTGGCACTTGAAGCGACAAGCTGTGGCACCCAACTGAGTACACACATTACCATGCCCAAGGATCTGGGGTTCAGGTCCCTGATCCCCACTTTCAGTGGGGAAAGTTCATGACCAGTGAAGCAGGTCTGCAGGTGTCTCTCTTTCTCTCATCTCTATCTCCCCTTCCCTCTCAATTTCTCTTTGCCCATTAAATAAAAAAAAGGGAGAAAAAGAAGAAGGAGGAGGAGGAGGGCTGTCCAGAGTGGTGGATTCATAGTGCAGGTACTGAACCTCAGCAATAACCCTGATGACAATAAAAGCAAACAAATACACACACACGTATGTATATTTCACTTACATATGTATACTACAACTTTATACTTAAGTGCTAAGTTTTATGAAATTAGCACCTGCAGGTGGAGACTGGAAGCTTGAACCCAGGTCCTTGTACATGTTCATTTGTGTATTCAACCTATGTTCATAGCAGCACAATTTGTAATAACCAAAACTAGGAAGCAACCCAGATGCCCAACAACAGATGAGTGGCTGAGCAAGTTGTGGTATATATACACATTAGAACACTGCTCAACTGTTAAAAGTGATGACTTCATCACTTCTCCTCATCTTGGATGGAGCTTGAAGGAATCATGTAAAGTGACATAAACCAGAAAGAGGATGAATCTCACTCATAGGTGAACTTAAGAAACAAAGACATAAAGGGAAAACAAAGTGAAGCTTGGGCCAGGTATGTTGTATTGCACCAATGCTAAGGACTCTGGGGAATAGTGGAAGGAGGGGTTGAAGTGGGCTTTGGCGTCTGGTGTATAATTGGGGGAAGGAACATAAGTTGGGGGAGAGAGTGTTCTATAGACACCTTTCATGAGGAGATGAGGTAGTACTCAAGTGTCAAGAATGGTACAATAAACCATTAACTCCTCAATAAAACAAAGAAAAAATTACTACTTAGTGTTGTTATGAGCAAAGGTCCTACATTTATTGGATTTGAAGCCCTGCCTGCAGTTGCCTTGCCAGGGCTAGACCAAATGACTTTGCAACCCATGTGTGACCTGTGGGCCAGAAGTTCTCCGCCCAGATGAAAGAGGTCATTACCTGCAGTATAGAAACAGTTTCCAGTGCTGTTTGAGTTAGACACTGTAAATCTCCATGACTCGATTTTGTGACTTGGGTGTGGCTTCTTCATAGGGAAGTAAGTTACAGATAACTTCCTTAGGATCCTAGAGAGTAATACATAGGTTAAAGTAACATCTGGGTTATACAGAGTGTTGGCTACATGGTGGTTATTATTTTTAAGTGAATACAGACTAAATAGAAATTTTAAAAAATAATGTATTTTATCGGTTTATTTTTAACAAGAGCAATGTTCAGCTCTAGATGATGGTGGTGCTGGAGATTGTACCCAGGACTACAGAGCCACAGGCATAAAAGTCTTTTGCATAATCACTATGCTATCTCCCTAACCCTCAGCTTACTTTTAGAATCATTGTCAAGTGATGTAAAGGATTATTCTGTACATAGACACATTCTATAAGGACTATATTCCTTTCATGAGAATTTTTCAACACTATTATTCTCATTAATCTGTTATAAAACATAAGAAATAAGCTTGTTCTAAAGTCATCATTAAAATCCTGAGCAACTTAATAAACAAGTGTCTTCTCTCTCTCTCTCTCTCTCTCTCTCTTAAAAAGCAGTTAATCAGGGCTGGGCAGTGGTGAATTTGGTTGAGTGCATGTTACCAAGTTCAAGACCTCAGTCCCCACCAAGTGGTGAAACAGTGCTGCAGGTGTCTCTCCCTCTCTACCTCTTTACAACTCCCTTGGTTCTCAATTTCTCACTCTCTCTATCCAAAAATTTTTAAATATCTTCTTTTAAAAAGGGGTGGGGCTGGATGGTGGTGCACCTGGTTGAGCACACATGTTACAGTGCACAAGTACCCAGGTTCAAGCCCCCAGCCCCCACCTGCAAAGGGAAAGCTTCACAAGTGGTGAAGCAGTGATGCAGGTGTCTCTCTGTCTTCTTCTCTATCTTCCCCTTCTTCTCAATTTCTGGCTGTCTCTATCAAATAAAGATTTTAAAAATTTTTAAAAGGGGAGCAGACAATAAACCAAAATTTCCAGTAGAGAATTTCCTCATGCATAGCCTTGATGTGTGTCTAACTTAGATATTATGGGTACAGGGTTCTATCGGGGGCAATTAATAGGTATGTGTGAATCATTGCATGGTGCTAAATTCAGGAATTACATCAGATGGGGTTTAGACATCAAAGAAATACCTGCCAATTGCAATATGGGGCCTGTAGTAGGGTGCTTGTGACTCTATAGTCCTGGGTACAATCTCCAGCACTGCCATGAAGAGGCTATTCAGTTAAAGGTGTGAGTCACCAGGAAGCAAGACTAGCACTTTTCTTTCCTGGTTTCGTCCTTTAAAGTGATAGATGGGCCGAGGAGGTGGCTCCATGGCTAATTTGGACTCATCTCCTTTAAATCTGTTACACTTACTGAGTTTCATTATGCTTCGGTAATAATAAATGAGTCTGTATTTCAGACTGTAACTGAGATAGGTTGCTTTAAAAAGGAGGAGTAGGAGGAGGGAGAGAAGGGGAAGAAGAAGGAGGAGAAGAAGGAGAAGGAGAAGAAAGCATCTTCATGCAGAGGGAACAGCATAATTGTTCTGCAAACAACTTTCATGCCTGAGGCTTCAAGGTCCCTGGTTCAATCCCCAGCATACCATAAGCCAGAGGTGAGCAGTGCTCTGGTCTCTCTCTTTCATTAAAAAAAGGCATTATTGGGTCCAGGTGTTGGTGCAGCCATAGAGCACACACATTACTATGCACAAGGACCTGGGTTCAAACCCCAGTCCCCATCTGCAGGGAGGAAGCTTCACAAGCAGCAGAAGAACAATGCTGCAGGTGTCTCTCTCTTCCCCTTTGTATCTCCCTCTTCCCTCTCAATTTCTTTTTTTTTAATTTTTATATTTATTTATTCCCTTTTGTTGTCCTTGTTTTTTCATTGTTGTAGTTATTATTGATGTCATTGTTGTTGGATAGGACAGAGAGAGATGGAGAGAGGAGGGGAAGACAGAGAGGAGGAGAGAAAGATAGACCCCTGCAGACCTGCTTCACCGCCTGTGAAGCGACTCCCCTGCAGGTGGGGAGTCAGGGGCTCAAACCGGGATCCTTCCTCCGGTCCTTGTGCTTTGCGCCACCTATGCTTAACCCGCTGCGCTACCGCCCGACTCCCCCCTCTCAATTTCTTTCTGTCCCTATCCAAAAAAAAATAATAAAATAAAATAAAAATAAGAACATATTGAAGCACAGGAAGATGGCTAAGCTGAGGAGTGCTTGCTTTGTATACATAAGGCCTTGGGCTCAGTACCAAGTACCACATTCAAGCAACAGAAGAAACAAATGGGGGGCGGGCGGTAACACAATGGGTTAAGCACACTGCGCCAAGTAAGGACCGATGTAAGGATCCTGGTTCGAGCTCCGGGCTCCCCACCTGCAGGGGGGCCCCGCTTCATCTTTCTCTCCCTCTCTTTGTCTTCCCCTCCTATCTCGATTTCTCTCTGTCCTATCCAGCAATAACAACAATAAAACAAAGGCAACAAAATGGAAAAAATAGCCTCTAGGAGCGGTGGATTTGTAGTGCAGGCGCCAAGCCCCAGCAATAACCCTGGAGGCAAAAAAAAAAAAAAAAGAAAGAAAGAAAGAAGGAAAGAAAGAAATGGTACTCCATGGATGGTGGGGTGGCACGTTGGTGTATCTGTCTTTAAACAGTAACCCAACGACGTGGGTCAGAGATCGATGCATGCCTCACATGCATGAAGCTCTGGGTTTGATCCCAGGCTCTGCATTTAAAAAAATGCATATAAAAAATTAATATGTTTGTTTTTACATATGCATTCTCTATGGCAAAAAAAATTTTTTTGAGGTTGAGAAAAAAAATACAACATTTTTATCCCAAGGGATATGGTAAAGAGCATGCAAACGGGGGGAGGAAGAAAGCATAATGGTGCTGTAAAACACTTTCCTGCCTGTGGTTCTGAAGTCCCAGGTTCGATCCCTGGTACCACCATCAGCCAAAGCTGAGCAGTGTTCTAGTAAAACAGAACAATCAATCAAACAAAAACACAACAGATGATAGGAAATTTTGTAGGCCAGGGGAACCTCCTTCAAGTACTTCAATTCTGTATACTGTCATAGGAAATTAAGCAAACACTAATTCCACCATCTGGAAAAAGAGAGCTCAGTCACAGTAGAAATAATGGCCTTAGAAAGAATTCTGCTCAGTCAGATGAGAAGGTTCTCATAGAGTTGTTTGTACACTGAAACTTGTAGTTTCACCCTAAAAGTAATCTTTGTCCTTTTCATCTTGGATTCTCTCCAATTCAGACATTTGTTTTACTGCTGTCAAAACCACAACCTATAAATGAATAACCAAGGGAAATATTTAATTTTGTTTCTTTTTTTATTTAATCTCTAATATTTGCTTGCTGGAACTCTTAATATAAACTTTCAATAGCACTAAGAGAGGGAAAGAGAGAGAGAGAGAGAGTTTTGCAAAAATTGGTTCCATCTACACTTGAACTTAGGAACAAATTCAGAGAGCTCTGTGCTTGTAAAGCACTTTGAAAACCTTGACTGAAGCGTATCAACAGATAAAGGCAATGAGAAGCTTTTGTTATTTCAAAGGATAAATTAAGAGGCTCAGGAAGCGGGAATGGAGAAGCAAGCACAAAGACTTCTTTCAATTTCTGAACATTTCTTTCTTTCTTTTTCTTTTTCTTTTTTTTTCCCCTAGCATAACCATGAAAGATGAATCAGGCTTGGCAAATTATGTTCTCTGGATTAATTTATATAACCACAACAAACCTGCCAGCATTATAAACATGCTCTGGCATGTTGCAATGGTCTGTTATGCATCCAGTAATTGCTAGGATATAATTCAGTAGCATGAGGATAAAAGAGAAGAAGCTGAGTCCATGCTGTTTATTTATTTCTTTGTGGTCATTGTTTAAATCAACTCAATGGAAGATTTTTTTTTTTGATATCTACCCAGCACAATTATACAATCTCTTGCAAATAAAGGAAATTGAGAAGAATCAATCAGTTTGTCGTGAATGTGTGACACCTCAACCAAGTGTACCCCAACTTTGTATAGAAACAGGATTTCTTGATTGCCTCTCTTTTTCTTAAAAAAAATTGCATAGTGAAACAAAAATTGGGGTCATAACAATAGTCAGTTTGGTATGTGCCCATATTCCAAATAGCATTTCAAGGGAGGAATCAGCTCATTTTATGCATAATTACATTTTTAATTTTTATTTTCTTATTTTTAATTAATAGTGGATTATAAGGTTGTCACAATACAGGGTATAGTTCCACATTGCACCCACCACCAAAGGTCTGTGTCCCCATCCTCCCAATGACAAGGAAATAGGTAAAAGACAACTACCCTATTACAACTAATAGGTAAAAGACAAGTCTCACTCTATCTGGAATCTAGAGAACTGAAACACATGAACTTGAAAGAAAAAAATGGAGGAGGAGGAAGTTGGGAGGAGGTAAGGAAGGGCATAAACCAACTACCTATGGAACTTTGAAAATTCTGGAATTTGTGGTTACTATTTGTATTGTTTGGGGTTTGGGAGCACAGAACTCAGCTCATTTAATCTTTACAAAACCCTATTGGGAAGGGAATCCTCGTAATCTTAATTTCTTCTTCTTTTTTAAATATTTTAATTTTTAACTTTATTTGATAGGACAGAGACAAATTTAGAGAGAAGAAGGAGATAGAGAGGGAGAGAAACAGAGACACCTGCAGACCTGCTTCACCATTTGTGAAGACTTCTTCCTCCAAGCAGGGACCAGAGGCTTGAACCCAGGTCCTTGAATACTATAATGTGTGCACATAAATAGATGAGCCAGCCCCCAATTTCTTTTCCTTTTCTGTTTTTCTAGCTCTACTTTTTTTTCTTTTTCTTTTCTTTTTTTTTTTTTGTTGATAGAGACTAGGCAGGTAGATAGTAGGCAGAGAGTGAAAGAGACCACACAGTAATGGAGCTTCCTTCAGTGTGCTGGAGGCCAGGCTCAAACTTGGATTACACATGGCAAAGCAGCACACTATCCAAGAGAACTACTTTGCTAACTCACAGTCTAAATTTCACAAACAGACACTGAGGACCAGAGAACATTCGTCACAAGGTTGGATGGAAGACCCAGCCAAGCACAACAATGGAACAGTTGGCATGACTTCAATAAAGGTAAGAGGTTAGATCAGGGCTCAAAAAGACCAGAGAGTAATTTTAGACTCTACAGGGTACTTAGAGCACCTCAGAAATCACTGTCAGGTCCTTTCAGCTGTCTTTGTAACCTAAAGCAACCATATTGTGTCAAGTGGGTGAGGGAGATAGATAGCATAACAGTTATGTAAAAAGACTTTCATGTCTGAGGCTCCAAAGTCCCAGGTTTAATCCCTACCACCACCATCAGTCCGAGAAGAGCAGAGAAGAAAAGTTGAAAAACAAGAAAACACAAAGCAGAACTTGGACTGGGTTTGGTGTATTGCACCAAAGTAAAAGCCTCTGGGGTGAAGGGGAGGGTTCAGGTCCTGGAATCGGATGGCAGAGGAGGACCTTGGGGGAGGGGTAGATTGTTATGTGGAAAACTGAGAAATATTACATGTGTACAAACTACTGTATTTTACTGTGGACTGGAAAAGATTAATCCCTCCAATAAAGAAAAACCAAAACAAACAAGCAAACAAAAACCAGTCACTCTGTGCAGAATAGTGAGCCTGCAGTCCTCTGAGAAACTTTGTTATGGACACACCTGACGTTTAAGTTCCATATAATGATCACATAGTAACCAGTAATTGTTCCATAACCCTGGCTCAGAGGTCCTGCAAGCAGAGAGGGTGGTTCTACCGTCTGGTGAGATAACTTCTAACCTTCATGTCCTGATCATGTGAGAGAATATCTTTGTTTTCAGAAAATTCTCTTGAAAAGGGCTCAGAAGACAGCATAATGATTCTGGAAAACAAACAAACAAATAAAAACTCCTACATGAGGCTCTGAGGTTCCAGGTTCAATCCCTAGCACCACAAGAAGCCAGAGCTGAGCAGGGCTCTGGTTTCTTTGTCTCTCCATATCTCTCTCTCACTAAAATAAATGGTATATAGCTAAAAACATAATAAAAATCTAGGACTTTGGGGAGTCAGGCAATAGCACAGTGGGTTAAGCACAGGTGGCACAAAGCTCAAGGACCAGCGTAAGAATCCGGGTTCGAGCCCCCAGCTCCCCACTTGCAGGGGTGTCGTTTCACAAGCAGTGAAGCAGGTCTGCAGGTGTCTGTCTTTCTCTCCCCCTCTCTGTCTTCCCCTCCTCTCTACAATTCTCTCTGTCCTATCCAACAATGACTACAACAATAGAAAAACAACAAGGCAACAAAAGGGAATAAATAAATAAATATTTAAAAATCTAGGACTTTAATTTAAATATATGTATATTCTCCTGAAACTATATGGAGATCGAGCATCCTCCAGTCTTCAGCTTATCTCTGCCAAGAGGTGGCCCAACTTTGTCCAGAAAGGCTCACTGTCTGTCTGTCTGTCTGTCTGTTTTTGTCAATGCTAGGGTTCTACCACTCCATGCCACCCATTTTAGATAAAGACAGAGAGACAGAGGGAAAGATGGAAAGACACCACAGCACTGGAGCTTCCCCCAATGAGGTTGGGTCAGGCCTGGGTCATGTGTGTAGCAGGCACCCTCCCAGGTGAACTATCTCACTTAATTTCATTCTAATCTAACACTGATAACTTTTAAAGTCGTTTGCACAGTTATAGAAAGATACATGGAGAAAATCTGATAAAGTAAATTATCAAATGCTAAGATAAGTGTGTTATTCTAAACATGAATCAAACTGGTCTTTGTGAACAAGCTATAAAGATGACCTTTTTTTTTTGAGTACTGAGATCACAAGCATGGCAGCAAAATGGAACGAATGTTTGACTAGTGCGCCACCTACGGGCCAAAGCATGAACAGATGGCCCTGTGAAACAAGTTCCCTCCTAAAGGGGCAAGTTGCAGTGGAAAATAGAAGTTCAGTTAATTTTATTTTGATATCCAGGAAAATTTAGAAGATTATTTGTCTGGGAGGAAACTGCACATATTTTTTCCTATCTAAAGGAGTCAGCAATTAAACTGAACCCAGACTGTGGTACAATGGGTCTAAAGAAGGCAGTGGCACACCTGTTTGAACGAACTCGTTACCATGAGCAAGGACACAGGTTCAGGCCCCGGTCTCCACCTGCAGGGGGGAAGGTTTCATGAGCAGTGAAGTAGTGTTGCAAGCGACTCTTTCTCTCTCTCCTTCTTTCCATCTCAGTTTCTCTGTCTTTATCTGATAAATGAATAAAAATATTTTAAATCAATAGGTATAAAGAAAATTATAGGATGACAGAGGACCTAGTGGGGGTTGTATTGTTAAATGGGAAACTGGGGAATGTTATACATGTACAAACTATTGTATTTACTGTTGAATGTGAAACATTAATTCCCCAATCAAGAATTTTTTAAAAAGAAAAAAAAAGAAAATTATATTAAAAAATAAAAGATTTTTTTCTCTTTTATTTTAAACAGAAAGACAGAGGCAGAGTTATACATACAAATAGAAAGATAACTTTGTAGGGCTGCCAAAATAGTTCACTTAGTGCGCTGTTTACCCATTTGCATGATCCAGGTTTGAGCCCAGCCTCCACTACATTGAAGAAAGTCTTGGTGCTATGGTCTCTTGCTCTCTCTCTCTCTCTCTAAATAGAAATAAAGAAACAGTGGTCTGAGAGGTGGCACAGTGGATAGTGTTGGACACTCTCGAGCATGAGGTCCTGAGGTAAATCCCTGACAGCACATGTACTAGAGGGGTATCTGGTTTCCCCTCCCCCACCTCTCTCCCTCTCTCTCTCTCTCTCTCTCTCTCTCTCTCACTGTCTTCCTCATTAAAAAATAAATAAAATAGTAAAATTAAAAATAAAGAAAAGGGGAGCTGGGCGATAGTGCAGCAGACTAAGCGCAGATGGTGCCCACTGCAAGGACTGGTGAAAGGATCCCAGTTCGAGCCCCTGGCTCCCCACCTGCAGGGAAGTCGCTTCACAGGTAGTGAAGCAGGTCTGCAGGTGTCTGTCTTTCTCTCTCCCTCCTCTTTCAATTTCTCTCTGGCCTATCCAACAACAACAATAGCTATAACAACTACAACAAGGACAACAAAATAGGGAACCTCCTGCTTTCCTCCCACATAGACCTCCTCAATATTTCGATTATCTCCTGAAAGAAAAAGCAAAGAATCTTTTCAAAGCACGTAGACCTCCAGGAGCAGTGGATTCATGGTGCAGGCACCAAGCCCCAGCGATAAACCTGGAGGCAAAAAGAAAAAAAGAAAGACAGAAAGAAAGGAAGGAAGGAAGGAAGGAAGGAAGGAAGGAAGGAAGGAAGGAAGGAAGGAAGAGAGAAAGAGCATAAGATCCTGAGTTCAGTCACTAGCACTGAATGTGCCAGACTGATGATGAGGTCCCTCTCTCTCCCTCTCTCTCTCTCTCTCTCTCTCTCTCATAAGCAATATGAAAGAAAGCAAGTAAGAGAGGTAGAAAGAAACTATGCTGCAGAGCACTTGCCTTGTATCTGTGATATCTGGATTCAGCAGTACTTCTGGTCTCAGTCTGCTCCCCCATTACAAACAAACAAACAAGCAAACAAAACACCACTTTAGACTTGATGACCAGTGAGGAGAAGGGGCAAATAGCAATGTAGCCCTAGATAACTTTCCCAAAGTATGTTCCCCAAAAACACAGGTTCTAGGTGATACTTCCTGGAAAAATAAAATAGTTCTTTTGGTCAAATATATTTTAGAAACACTGCATCCATTCCCCCATTTCCCCTTCCCAAGGAGATTCTCTACCACTAGTAGCATTTTATGGATACTGAGTTTCTTTAAATGCCATTAGAATGGAATTCTATGTCCTGATAATTTAATCTCATCTTTTTTTGCCCATTGCTTCTGATATTACTAGGCCACAGATTATTCCAGTCATTTTAATATAGCTATTATGTAATATTTTTGGACTTCAGAAATTCAAAACTTCAATTCATGATGCTATAATCACTTTCTGGTATTTGACTACATGGAACTACTAGCTTATTTGAGCTTTATTACCTAACCAAACTTTTAAAAATATATATTGGATAAAAGCAGAGAGAAATTGAAAGGGGAGGGAGAGACAAAAAGGAAGAGATAGAGAGAGACACCGCAGCACTACTTCACCACTTGTGAAGTTTTCCCCCTATAGCTGGGGACCGGGGGCTTGAACCTGAGTCCCTGTGCATTATGATGTGTGCACTTAACCAGATGCACCATTGCCAGGCCCCTCTAACTAAACTTTTCATTTTTTTTCCTTTCACATTCCTAGTTAAATAAATCATATGTCTTCTCTTCAATGTTGTTGTTGTTGTTGTTGTTAGGTATTTTAGATCCAGCCTTGGAGATTTTCTTCTTCCTCCATTAAATTATATGGAGCTAGAGCCCTTCTGTCCTTTCTGTTAGAGAGGGGAAGAAGAAGAAGAGGAAGAGGAGGAAAGTAAAAGAAAGAGGAAGAGGGGAAGGGGAGAAGAGGGTAGTTATGTTTATTTAGGGTCTAAATCTGAAAGGAGTTTAGAGCCTTCTGCATTTTTAAGAACTAGAAGCCATAATTTATGATGTATCACTGAATTTTGCCACCAGAAATCTTGTTTTTACACCATCACTGAAAGGGAGGTGAACATGGAAAACACCAGAGGAAGTCAGGCACTGTTTCTTTTATCTGAGAGAGAAGAGGGAAAAAAGGACACTCAGAAGGTGTGAAGAGAGGGAGAGATAACATAGTGGTGATGCAAACAGACTGTCATGTCTGAGGCTCCCAGGTCCCAGATTCAAACCCCTGTATCACCATAAGAGCTGAGCAGTGCACTGGTAGAAGAAGAAGGAGGAGGAAGAGGAAGAGGAGGAGGAGGAGAGGGGAAGGAAAGAAGAAAGAAAGAAAGAAAGCAAGAAAGAAAGAAAGAAAGAAAGAAAGAAAGAAAGAAAGAAAGAAAGAAAGAAATAGGTGAAGGCAGAACTAAAAAACAATGAGCATAGGCCGGGTGGTGGTGCACCTGGTTGAACACACATGTTACAGTGTTCAAGGACCCAGGTTCAAGCCCCCAGAACCCAACTGCAGGGGAAAAGTTTTGTGAGTGGTGAAGCAAGGCTGTAGGAGTCTCTCTGTCTCTCTCCATCTCTATCCCCCCTTCCCTCTCGATTTCTGGCTGTCTCTATCCAATAAATAATAAAGATAATTTTAAAAATGTAAAAGAAAGAAAGAAAAATGGGCATAGGGGCTGGGTTAGTGGCACACCTGGTTGAGCACACGTTACAGTGCGCAAGGACCCAGCTTCAAGCCCCTGGTCCCCACCTGCAGGGGGAAAGCTTCACAAGTGGTGAAGCAGGGCTGCAGGTATCTCTCTGTCTTCCTCTCTATTACCCCCTTTCCTTTCAATTTCTGGCTGTATCCATCCAATAAATAAATAAAGATAGGGAGTCTGGTGGTAGCTCAGTGGGTTAAGCTCAGGTGGCGCAAAGCGCAAGGACGGCTTAAGGATGCCGGTTCGAGCCTTCGGCTCCCCACCTGCAGGGGCGTCGCTTCACAAGCAGTGAAGTAGGTCTGCAGGTGTCTATCTTTCTTTCTCCCTCTCTGTCTTCCCTTCCTCTCTCCATTTCTCTCCGTCCTATCCAACAACAATGACATCAATAACAACAACAATAAAAACTACAATAATAAAACAACAAGGGCAACAAAAGGGAATAGATAAATATTTAATAAATAAAGATAATTTTAATTTTTTAAATGGGCATAAAAGAAATAGATACAGATAGATAGATAGATAGATAGATAGATAGATAGAGGAAATAGATAGTTATAAAGTCAACTGACATTTTTTTTTACCTTGGGGGAACTACTTCAGGTTTCAATAAAGGGGAATAGTGACACAGAACTCTGGTGGTGGGAATGGTATGGAATTATGTCCCTATTGTCTTTTTTAAATTTTTTTTTATTTATAAAATGGAAATACTGACAAGGCCATAGCATAAGAGGTGTACAATCCCATACAATTCCCTCCACCAGAACTCCATATCCCTTCCCCTCCCCTGATAGCTTTCCTATTCTTTAACCTACTGGGAGTATGGATCCAAGGTCATTGTGGGGTACAGAAGGTGGAAAGTCTGGCTTCTGTAATTGCTTCCCCGCTGAACATGGGCGTTGACAGATCAATCAGATCCATACTCCCAGCCTGTCTCTCTCCCTAGTGGGGCGGGGCTCTGGGAAAGCGGGACTCCAGGACACATTGGTGGGGTCATATCCCTATTATCTTATAACCTTGTAAATAAATATTAAATCACTAATAAAAAAGATGTCTGCGGGAGTCCAGCCGTAGCGCAGAGGGTTAAAAGCATGTGGCGCAAAGTGCAAGCACCAGCATAAGGATCCGGGTTGGAGCACCATGCTCCCCACCTGGCAGGGAAGTCGCTTCACAGGCGGTGAAGCAGGTCTGCAGGTGTCTATCTTTCTCTCCCCCTCTCTGTCTTCCCCTCCTCTCTCCATCTCTCTCTGGCCTATCCAACAACAACGACATCAATAATAACTACAACAATAAAACAACAAGGATAACAAAAGGAAATAAATAAATAAATATTTTAAAAGATGTCTGGCTGAAGATATTTACTAACAAGAGTGTGTGGCATGATCGCACAGAAAGAGCACATGGAGAGAGAAAGAGAGAGACAGACAGAGAAACCAAGACCTGCTATTCTAATTGCACCAAGTCTTCCATTATTTTCTGCAAAATTTCACATATGTAAGCAAACCACCTAGGCTGTTCAAGTCCAATTGACCTTCAGATGACCCCAGACCCAAGTGGCATCATATAGAATAAGAGAACTTTTTATAAACCCATAGATAACATACAAGAAAAATAATACAGAAATAAGTAAATAAGCAAAATGATGGTTTTTTTTTCTTTCAGTCCAACTGATAACCCCAATAGGCAGAGCAATATGTGTAATGTCATGCAGTTATCAACTAATCATCTCCCTCTCCCTCTCCCTCTCTCTGATAAAGAGAAAGTCCAGAGCATTCTCATTTCTGACTGATGATGGTGCTGGAGATTGAACCTGGGACCTTGGAGCCTCAGGCATGAGAGAGAGAAGGAGGAAGAGAGAAGGGAAGGGGAGGGGAGGGGAGGGGAGGGGAGGGGGGGAGGGGAGGGGAGAGGGGAGGGGAGGGGAGAGGGGAGGGGAGGGGAGGGGAGGGGAGGGGAGGGGAGGGGAGGGGAGGGGAGGGGAGGGGAGGGGAGGGGAGGGGAGGGAAGGGAAGAGAAGAGAAGAGAAGAGAAGAGAAGAGAAGAGAAGAGAAGAGAAGAGAAGAGAAGAGAAGAGAAGAGAAGAGAAGAGAAGAGAAGAGAAGAGAAGAGAAGAGAAGAGAAGAGAAGAGAAGAATGTAAACATTCGGCTGTCTCCCCAGCATCTCTCAGGTGCAAAATCATTTCTCAGCCTTTTCCACTGCCCCTTAGACTACTGGACTAAAGTGAAACTTCGCCAGCAGAGGGTGCTGTGGACACACTCTGGGAACCAGGCTGGGCAAAGAGTGCTTTCCAGGGGCTCTGAGAAAGTGGCTTCTCTCCAGGCCTGGCACCTTGCCATATGCTCCCAGGGAAAGTTTTCTCTGTATCAGGGTACCTTTTGCCTTCTCCAGCTCTTAACTCAATTCTGGTTATGGCGAGGAGGCCCAGACCATGGGTTCCCTGCACCAACCTCCCTCAACCGGGAAGCTTGTATCTGTGTAAACTAAGCCTAACCCTAACCTGCAGCCCTAGTTCACTGCTTCTACAGTAGAGACCGTGGGCTTGATCCCGGATACGAGTGCAATGTAATGTGTGCTCTACCAGCCCAGCCACAGCCAGGCCCCAGTAGGCTTCTTCATAGTTTGAGCTGCTACTTGACTTCAGTATCACATGATCTGGGGTCTCAGAGTCAAAATTCCAAGGTCTTTCTGGTTTGGACAACATTTTTTCTTTCTTTCTTTATACCTTTTTTAAAGATTTTATTTATTATTTACTTTAATGAAGGAGAGGGAGAGAGAGAAGGAGGGAGACTGACTCCAGAGGACTGCTCACCTCTGGCTGGAGACTGACTCCAGAGGACTGCTCACCTCTGGCTGGAGACTGAACTAAGGACCTCTTGCATTCAAGTCTGGTATGTTACTGCCACAAAATCTCCCAGGATAGTCATTATTTCTTTCTGTTGTCATCATCATTGTCAACATCACTGGGGTTCCACTGCTCTGGGTGACTTTATCTGATAGACACACAGGCAGACAGAAAAATCATCACAGCCCCACTGAAGCTTCCTTTGGTGCGGTGGGAGCTGGGTTTGAACCTGGGCTATGCACATGACTGAGCAAAAATTATATCCATGTGAGCTATAGTGATTGTCCCATACTCAAAAGTTCTTCTAAATTTTTATCTATGTATCTCTTTATTGTATTTTAATGAGAGAAATGTAGAGGGAGTGATACACAGAGAGACAGAGTGAGACTATTCAAGTCTGGCTAATGATTGTGCTGGGACTGAACCTGAGACTTCAGAGCCTCAGTCAAGAGAGGCTTTTGCAGAACCACTATAGTGTTCCCTATCCCCTCAGTAATTCTTCGTGTCTCTGATACTATGTTCCTTTATAAAGGAGAGACAGGGAAGGTGAACAGAACCAAAGGATTCTGCCCAGACTAAGTAAGCCATAGTTTAAAGGTTTAAAATTTAAAGTCCTAGATTGAGTGTGATATTTTTCCCCATTTTAAAAAACACGTGTTAACTGGATAGACAGAAATTAAAAAGGGAAGGGGAACTAGAAAGAGAGACACCTGCAGCACTGCTTCACTACTTGTGAAGTGCCCCCCCTTTCAGGTGGGTCCCAGTGGCTTGACCCTGAGTCCATGTACATGGTGATGAACCACTGCCTGGACCATTGAGTGTGATTTATTATTGCTCTTTGTGTCAAATCATTTAGCTGATAATGTACGTAACTAATGCTCCACTGTCTAAGAAATGGCTGACACAATCCCAATACTAAATCATGCAAGGGAGGCCGAATTGAAAAGTGTGCTGTGGCCACAAATATTTTAAATGAGAGGGCAGCTGAGTGTTTCATTCAGTTGGAACAAAACCTGGTGCTAAACCCAGAAAGTCAATAAAGTCTATTAACTTGATTTGTCTCTGCAAGTGTTGAAGTAAGTATATGATTGATGTGCACATATCTGAAGAATCATTAACAGTGCCGCTGAATCCAGTTCTATGAATTCTGCGGGCATCTCGCTGTGACTATAATTGACAGTGACAACTGTCAGCTATTCTGCTTTACTAAAATGACTGCATCTTCAGGTCAATGCGGATTTTTTTTATTTAAACATTTTTTATTAGTTATTTACAAAATTTTAGGGATATAATTCCAATGTTTGCACACTCACTAATTGGTGTGTTTTTTTTTCCTGTTCATCAAGAGAGGAGTTTGATAAATATACTATTTTCTTAGTGTAATGATAATTTGTTCATTACATGTTAGAGATGTACTTCTTTGGGAGCTTTTATCTTTAAGGAAGGAGAAGGGAACCACACTTAAACTTTGAGGACTGATCCAGGGATTGTGTTGGAGACATAGGAATTTATAACTTCTGGCTCAAAAAGAGAACTTGGCATTTTTATTTTGTATTGATCAGGATTCTGTGCACGCAGCAGGACGTGACTCAGGCTAATTTAAGGGAAGCTGTTTAAAAACTCACTCACTCACAGGGGCTAGAGAACGAGGCTTAGAAAGCAGGCATGGAGGGGGGGCCAGGATGGTGCACCTGATTGAGTGTACACGTTACAAGGTGCAAGGACCTGGGTTCAAGCCCACGGTCCCCATCTTCAGGGGGAAGGTTTCATGAGCAGTGAAGCAATGCTGCAGCTCTCTCTCTCTCTCTCTCTCTCTCCCTCCCTCCCTCCCTCCCTCCATCTCCCCTCTTCTCTCTCTCTCTCTCTCTCTCTCTCTCTTTTCCCCCTCTCTCTCTCCTTCTATATACCCCCTTTCCTCTCAATTTCACTCTATATATATCCAACTAATTAATTTATCTAAAATATGTAAAAAAAGAAAGAAGGGCTGGACAGTGATGCACCTACTTAAACACACATGTTACAGTGAGCAAGGACCCAAATTCAAGACCCTGGTCCCCACCTGCAGGAGGGAAGCTTCATAAACACTGATGCAGTGCTACACATCTCTCTCACACACACTCCCCTCTATCTCCCCCTTCCCTCTGAAGTTATCTCTGTCTCTGTCCAAAACAAATAAAAATATGGAAAGGAAAGAAGAGGAAAATGAAGGGCAGGAGAAAGGGAGATAAAAAGGAGAAAAGGAAGGAAGGGAGGGAGGGAGGAAGGAAGGAAAGGAGGAAGGAAGGGAGGGAGGGAGAGAGGAAAGGAGAGAGCAGGCCGGCAGGCAGGCAGGCAGGCATGACCCAAGACTGGGATGGCAGTCAGACTAAACTGACTGAGGAATGACCCTGCTGTCAACACTCCCAGCAGACACTCCGCCACTGGGTACCCTGGGCACTGCAAACACCACTGCCGCGAATGTGTCTAAGGACTATTTGACTTTGGTTCCTGCTTGTGTGACATATCAGCCTGTCATGTGACCCCACCTATGGGGCCATCATGACAGTAAGGCTGAGCCCTGCGTTCCCTTGTGAAGGCTGGGACACTATATCCCACTGACCGCACACACTGGAAGAATCCTGCATGCAAAGTGGTTGGGGGAGGGGGTTGTAGGTGGATGGTCTGGAGTAGGGTAAAAACAGTGGTGGGGGGGGTGGCTTACCACATTGCACAGATCTGGGCTCGGTGTACTGGCTAAAGCATTACATCTCAACTATGTAATCCTGATTACCACATTGCACAGATCTGGGCTCGGTGTACTGGCTAAAGCATTACATCTCAACTATGTAATCCTGATTACCACATTGCACAGATCTGGGTTCTGCCAGGTCATCACATAGAAGAGTTTAAAACAGGGACATTTTGTGAGTGGTGAACCGGTGCTCTGGTCTCTCTCCTGCTCTCTCTCTCCCTCTCCCCCCTCCCCATGTCTCTCACCTGCTATCACAAAGAAAGCAAATGGCTGTCAGAAGCTGTGGAATTGTGCAGGCACTGAGCCCCAGCAATAGCCCTGGTGGGGAAGGAAGGAAGGAAGGAAGGAAGGAAGGAAGGAAGGAAGGAAGGAAGGAATGGAGGAAGGAAGGGGGGATGGATCATAGTGGTACACCCAGTTGAGTGCACACATTACCATAAGGACCTGGAGCCCCTGATCCCCACATGTGGGGGTGGAGGGTGGAAGCTGTACAAGTGGAGGAAGTAAGGGAGGACAGGCATAGTATATCATCTCTGTAGAGCAGGGGTGTTCTGATGTGCAGTTCTGGTTAGAAATGGCTTCATCTCCTAAGTAACACTTTTGCTCCTCACACCAAATGTCTTGCCTCACTGCCTTCCTCTTGCCCAGTTCTGTCCCTTTAGGTCACATGAGTGCTCATGGCCCACTCACCACTGTCCCCTACCCCACTCCCCACCTCCACTATCTCTTCCCACATTCTGTTCCTCCAGTTTATGTGGGCCACTCATCACTGGTGTTGGAAGAAAGAAGTTGAACACCGAAAGGCAGCGACACCCTTGTTTGAGTGCACAGCTAACCAGGCTGGAGGCCCTGGTCCCCAGTTGCAGAGGGGAAAGCTTCTGGAGTTGTGAAATAGGTCTGCAAGTGTCTCCCTATCGCTCCCTCTCTATCGCTCCCTCTCTATCGCTCCCTCCCCTCTCAATTTATTTGTCTCTATCCAAAATAAATAAAAACGTTTTAAAAAGGGGCTCGGTTGTGATGCACCTGGTTGAGCACACATGCTACTAATAACAAGAACCTGGGCTCAAGCCCTCCCCCACCCTCCCACCCCAACTTCCAAGCTGCAGGGGGGACACTTCAAGAGAAGTGAAGCAGTGCTCTAGGTCCCTCTCTCTCTCTCTCTCTCTCTCTCTCTCTCTCTCTCTCTGTTTGTGTGTGTGTGTGTGTGTGTCTGTGTGTGTCCCTCCCCTCTCATCTCAATTTCTGTGTCTAAAGAAAATAAAGCTGTTTTTTGAAATAAAGAAAAGAAGAATAGCAACAGTGGGCAGGGGAAGGAGGCCCTGTGCAGACTCTAAACCCAGCCTGCTTTAAATCCATCTCACTGTAAGCAATATTTAGGAGCCCAGAGGCCTCAGGCTATGAAGACTCCACTGAGGGATGCCCCCTCAGGCTGCTCTGGCTTGCACCCGCCCATCCCTAGGCTGCAGTCCCAGAACCTCCAAACTTTCTCTACCTCCCCATCCTACTCCCCACAGCTGCCAGAGCTGCTGTTTCTGCAAGGCCTCCTGCCCATAGCTTCCACTTTCATGCAAACAGGTGCTGGTACTCTGCCCAGGGAGCCAGCAGGCTGGCCCTGGGTATCTAGAGATGATTTTCTTTCCTCTTTTGTTTCAATATTTTCTTTATTAATGAGAGAGGACATCACTCTGGTACATGTGCTGCTGGGGATGGAACTCAGGATTACATAATTGAGATGTAATGCTTTAGCCACTGCACCACCCCCAGACTACTAAATACGATATCCTGACATCTCCCACAGTCTTTCACATCCTGAATTAGTATTTCAGAGGCCAAACCCAGATTTCCAAGTGTGTGTGTGTTGGGGGTGGGGTGGAGAGATAGCATAAAGGTGATGCAAAAAAGAGACTCTTCATGCCTGAGGCTCCAAGCTCCCCGGTTCAATCCCCATCACCACCATCAGCCAGAGCTAAGCAGAGATTTGGTAAAAAAAAAAAAAAAAAGAAAAGAAAAGGGGGTGGGGGCGGGTGGTGGCATACCTGGCTGAGCGCACAATGTACAATGCACAAGGACCCAGATTTGAGGCCCCAGTTCCCAAATGCAGGAATGCTTTGCAAGCAGTGAAACAGTGTCACAGGCGTCTCTCTGTCTCTCCTTCTCTATCACCCCCTTCCCTCCTGATTTCTGGCTGTCTCTCTCTATCCAATAAATAAAATAAAGATAATAAAATTTTTCATTAAAATAAGTACCATATATTCATCTGCAGTATTCCAGCCTTTAGGGTCATGATTAGTCAATTTGTATGGCTTTATATGTTAACTCTTTTTCAGCCACCAGGTTTCAGATGCTACCAAGATGCCAACCAGAAGTCCCTGGACAGACAACCCCACCAATGTGTCCTGGAGCCCCACTTCCCCAGAGCCCCGCCCCACTAGGGAAAGAGAGAGACAGGCTGGGAGTATGGATCTAACTGCCAATGCCCATGTTCAGCGGGGAAGCAATTACAGAAGCCAGACCTTCCACCTTCTGTAACCCACAATGACCTTGGGTTCATACTCCCAGAGGAATAAAGAATAGGAAAGCTATCAGGGGAGGGGATGGGATATGGAGATCTGGTGGTGGGAATTGTACCTCTCTTATCCTATGGTCTTGTCAGTGTTTCCATTTTATAAATAAAAGATAAAAAGAAAGTACCAAAGAACATTGAACATTCATGGCTTGTCCTGGAGCTGCTGCCAGATAAGAATGCTGTGTAATCTTATTATCCCTGCGTGACTTTTAACATAAGTTATTTATATTTATTTGATGGGACAGGTAGAAATTGAGAGGCAAAAGGGAGATAGAGAGGGAGACAAGAGAAATACCTTCAGATCTGCTTTACCCCTCATGGAGATTCCTCCTGCAGGTGGGGAGCAGAGGCTTGAATCTGAGTCTTTGCACATTATTATGAGCCTCTTTCTTCTCTCCTTCTATCACTTAGTGGCAGACCATCCTCATATCCACTGGTCTACCATCTTTACTGGCTGCAGCCCAAAGAGCTCGAGGCTTTTCTCTCTCGGTTTTTCTCTGAATGGAATAATCTACTGTGAAATTGAAGTTTTTGAAGAGTAACAAGTGAGTTACATGAAAGCATGAGGGTCTCTCAGCTCAATAGCTGGTTCTCTTCATCACTGCCTTCACAGCCCTGAATCCGGTCCCCACCCCCCAGGCCAAAAGGATTTAGCTGGATCTTCCTTCATCCTCACCCAGCTCCACTGGAACCTTTTTCAGTAGTAATCCCTTGAGAGTTGCTGGATCACACATAGACTCACCTGTGCCAGCCATGTGAGTGGGGTGTGTGTTGGGGGGTGGTGGTATCCTATAGACCTGATGCCCTTCACAAGCCCTAGCCCTCTGCCCCTGCCCAGTTGCTACTGCAGAGTATCTCTGAAATCAGAGTAGCATCCTGTGATATCTTTGATTTCTTGTCTTTGAAGATTCAATCTATGATTTCATGTCCCCAGAAGCTGCTCAAACTCTCACTGGATTACATTTTAATGTGTCCTACTTTGCTCTGTCTGACAAGACAATCATGTGTGAATACATTCAGTGCTCTTGGCAAGAGAAAAGCATTCACTTGCTAAAGGAGCAAACTGGTCACCCTATTAGGCTGCTGGGTTATGGTGTGATTTGTTTTGCTTCTTCACCAGGCCACTCTGCTGTCTGTTGCTTTTCTCTTCTGACCCCACTGGCTCTTCAGAACTGTTCCCTGTTCTCCTGTTCTGTGGCCATGATTGTACTGGAACAGCCAGTCAAAGCCAACCTTGACTACTCATCAGAATTGCCTGAGCATCTTTGAAATTCTTAGTATCTAAGGCTCCTTGAGTCTAGAAGTCCAGTCAGCAGTATTTTTTCACAGTTTCCTTGGTCAATTCCAATGTGCTGCTAAGGTTAAATGTTGTGATTCTGAATGGTTTAACCTTTCAAAATGATAAAGTACTCCCAAGGGGTTTTCTTCACAGGGATTATATATGTAGCTATTTGCTGTATAAGAAATAAAGACAGGAGGTCATGTATTGTAGTACTTGGTAGTGTACTGTGCACATGTTAGCATATGTAGTAAAGTCTTCGGTTCAAGCCCCCAGGCTCCACCTGCACGCGGGGGGGGGGGGGAGCTTCATGGGTGATGATGCAGGCCTGCAGGTCTCTTTCTCCTTCTGTATCTCTCCTCCTTTCTCAATTTCTCTCTATCAAAAAGAGGAGGAAGAGAAGGAGAAGAAATAGTGACCACCAGGAGCTATGTGTAGGTACCAGAAATCTAACAATAACTCTAGTGGAAAGAAAGAAAAAAAATAAACAAGCAAAAGCAGAAGAAAAATGTATCAACTCATCTAAAATAACAGT
This sequence comes from Erinaceus europaeus, assembly GCF_950295315.1. Lineage (NCBI taxonomy): Eukaryota > Metazoa > Chordata > Mammalia > Eulipotyphla > Erinaceidae > Erinaceus > Erinaceus europaeus. The sequence continues at coordinate 20,728,677 of NC_080171.1, forward strand.
AATCAGCTCAATACAATTAGAATGCATAACATTTTTGAATAAAAAATAACTTGCTTCAAAAATAAAATCAGAAACCTGTTATTATTTTATAGAGATCCACATATCTCTTTAAATGTCTGATAGAAGATATATTGATTCTCATGTCTGCTTTTTCATTCAGCCTGTTATGACTTCATTCAGCTTGTCACATGACTTCTGGAACTCTCATGCAAATATTGGAGTTCATTTTTTTATCTTTATTTATTTGTTGGATAGAGACTATGACTTCATTCAGCTTGTCACATGACTTTTGGAACTGTCTATCCTGCAAATATTGGAGTTTATTTTTTTTAATCTTTATTTATTTGTTGGATAGAGACAGTCAGAAATTGAGAGGAAAGGGGGAGATAGAGAGGGAGAGAGACAGAGAGACACCTGCAGTACTGCTTCACCACTTGTGAAGCTTTCCCCCTGAAGGTGGAGATCAGGGGTCCTTGTGCACTGTAATATGTGTGTTTGAATCTGGGTCCTTGTGCACTGTAACATGTGTGTTCAACCAGGTGCGCCATCACCTGGCCCCCAAACATTGGAGTTTAAAAGGTCAGGTCATGTGTTATTTTGAATTTGTTTTTACTTTGTGGACCTTTTAAGGGTCCTCAGGTGACACTTTGAGAATTATTATTCTAGAGTGGACAGTGTTTGACCACCAGAAAAGTTAACTTAACCTTCCACTGCCTCACCTCCTCACTTTCAACTATCAATACTGTTCTCCCTGCCCTTGTTACTATTGGCCTCTAGAGGGAACCCAAAGCCCTCCACACCAACTTCAACAGGCTGGGTGTTGATCAAGTTTAAGTACTTAAAATGAATGGTAATTTCAGGGGAAAGACAATTGGTGGTGGGTGTGGTGAACACACACACACACACACACACACACACACATACACACACACACTTACTTTATGAAGCTGTACTCTTGAAACTTTAAATTAGAGCCCTGGTATTTCAGTGCTCAGAGACTTGAGTTCAAGCCCCCAACCCCCACCTGCAGGAGGAAAGCTTCATGAGTGGTGAAACAGTGCTGCAGGTGTCTGTCTCTCTCCCTCTCTGTCTCATTTCCCCTCTCAATTTCTCTCCATCTCTATCCAAAGTAAATTTTAAAAATTAAAAGTGTTTAATACACACACACACACACACATATATATACATATATGTATACACACACATATACACATTTATATTGGAGCAGGGAGATCTTGGGCTGAACACAGAAATGGAAGTTTTCACTTCTTCCACCCCAGTTTCTCTCTTAGAATTCCTATGGAGTTTGATACTTTCCTTGGCAGGACTACCTGCTGTTACTTCCTATCCATTGGTACAATGAAGAGCAAGGTAACTAGAGATCATACAATGCCTAGAAAAAATGTACATGTTCCTCCGTCACCTGGACAATTGTTATTATCTGATGTTTGTTTGCTTTTTTGAATAATAGCCACTCTAGAGGTTTGAGGTAACATCTTTCTTTGACTTTGAGGTCTATTTATTTTCTTTTTTTAAGTAATTGACCTTTAAAATATATTTTATGTATGTATTATTTTATTTTGGATAGAGAGAGAGAAATTGAGAGGGAAGGGGAAGGCATAGATAGATGACAGATAGATAGATAGATAGATAGATAGATAGATAAATAGATATATAGATAGGAAGAACATTGTTTCACTATTCATGAAGCCTCCCCACTACAGATGAGGACTGGGGGCTTGAACCCAGGTCCTTGAACATGGTATCATGTTCACTCAACCAAGCGCACCACCACATAGCCCTTCATGTTTATTTCTTTACTGAATAATGGAAGTGAGTATCTTTTTCTGTTTTTACAGACCAGATGTATTTTTTCCAAAGATTTATTTCTTTTTAATATGATTTATTTATGACTGAATAATAATAAATAAATATTTTTTTAAAAGAAGAGAAAAACATGACTTAAAAAATCTTTTAAAAAGAGGTTATTCATCTTTTTATTATTGGACTTAAAGTATTCCAGATAATAAGTTTTATGATGAGGCCCCACACCTATGGACATCTAATCTTTCACAGAGGGGCCCAGACTATTACATGGGGAAAGCAGAGTCTCTTCAACAAATGGTGTTGGAAACAATGGGTTGAAACATGCAGAAGAATGAAACTGAATCATGGTATTTCACCAAATACAAAAGTAAATTCCAAGTGGATCAAGGACTTGGATGTTAGACCACAAACTATCAAATACTTAGAGGAAAATATTGGCAGAACTCTTTTCTGCATAAATTTTAAAGACATTTTCAATGAAACGAATCCAATTACAAAGAAGACTAAGGCAAGTATAAACCTATGGGACTACATCAAATTAAAAAGCTTCTTCACAGCAAAAGAAACCACTACCCAAACCAAGACAACCCTCACAGAATGGGAGAAGATCTTTACATGCCATACATCAGATAAGAGTTTAATAACCAACATATATAAAGAGCTTGCCATACTCAACAACAAAACAACAAATAACCCCATCCCAAAAATGGGGTGAGGACTTGGACAGAATATTCACCACAGAAGAGATCCAAAAGGCTGAGAAACATATGAAAAAATGCTCCAAGTCTCTGATTGTCAGAGAAATGCAAATCAAGACAACAATGAGATATCACTTCACTCCTGTGAGAATGTCATACATCAGAAAAGGTAACAGCAGCAAATGCTGGAGAGGGTGTGGGGTCAAAGGAACCCTCCTGCACTGCTGGTGGGAATGTCAATTGGTCCAACCTCTGTGGAGAACAGTCTGGAGAACTCTCAGTAGGCTAGAAATGGACTTACCCTATGACCCTGCAATTCCTCTCCTGGGGATATATCCTAAGGAACTCAACACATCCATCCAAAAAGATCTGTGTACACATATGTTCTTGGCAGCACAAAAGTCAAGTCAGCACAAAAAATAAAGTCCTTGGCAAAGTGATGTCTGGTTTTTTCTCTCCTATCCTTCTCATTAATAAGTAAAATTTTTTTTTAAGTGTGGGTTTCTAACACTAGAACTTTTGTAGTGCTATGGTAGTTTATGTGCATAAAGATGTATGTAACTCCTGAAATTTTATAATACTGTAAACCAGAGGTAAATTGATAAGAAATTGACCTTAACATGTAAAGATTTATTTCTGGATTCATAATCCTATTCTTTGATCTTTCTGTCTCTATACTAGGACCGTATTATGTTCATCGTTGTGGTTTTGTATTCAGTTTTAAGATTATGAAGTCAGAGGACTCCAAATTTGTTCTTCTTTAACAAAAATGTGTTAGTCATTCAGGGTCATCTGAATTTTCAGAAGAATTATGGAAAATAGATTAGCCATTTTATAACAAAAGGCATCTAGAATTTTTATGGAGATTGCCATGAAACTGTAGATCAACTTAGAGAGTATTGCCATCTTAATATCAAATCTTCCAAGGACCAGTGGAAATAGCACAGAACTTCACACAACAGACTTTCACTCCTAAGGCACATGAGGCCCCAACACCACCATAGCAAGAACTGGACAGTACTTTAGTACTTTTTATAATAATAAAATTAGTACTATAATAATAGTACTTTTTTAATAATAAAATTTTCCAGTCTAGTCATGTTAAAATTATTTCTATGTATTTATTCTTCTTTGGTACTATTATAAATGTAGAAGTAAATTGTTCTTACAAGTAAATTACACTTGTAGAAGTACAATTCTTCATTGGCATTATATAGAAATACAATTGCATTTTACACATTGATTTGGTATCATGCAGACTTGCTGATCAATCTGATTTATTCTAAGAAGGTAATGGGTTACAGAGTGATCCCTACTAGACCTACACACGCTAGCACTGCAGCACCCAGCTTTTGTCAGTTTCAAACTGGGTGTGGCACAAGCTGATTGGTTAGAAACAAAGTCCATCAAGGTGCTGACAATTAAGGTGAGAGCAGGTTGGCTACCATCAGAGCCACAGCTCAGAGCTGGAATGTACAAATGACTCCATCCACTAGGAGCCTATGGATTTTTCATTTCACTTTAATCTGGTCTTAACAGATAAACAGGAATTTGCCAGCCATAAAATGCGTAGTAAATAAAGGATAATAAATAAATAAATAAATACTTATGTTACTATGCTTTTGGTTATTTAAAAATCTCTAGGTAACTATTTTGCTTCCCAAATGGTCTCATGGGTATTTTAAAGTAAATTCCTCGGTCTAAGGTGAGATATGTATATATGTATATGTATATGTATATGTATATGTATATGTATATGTATATGTATATGTATATGTATATGTATATGTATATGTATATGTATATGTATATAATTCAATAGTGTGCTCTTATTTTTTTATATTTTATTTATTTATTTTCTTTTTTTGTTCCCCGTGTTTTTATCATTGTTGTGGTTATTATCATTGTTGTTACTGATGTTGCTGTTGCCAGATAGGACAGAGAGAAATGGAGAGAGGATGGGGAGACAGAGAAGGGGAGAGGAAGAGAGAAAACTGCAAACCTGCTTCACCACCTATGAAGTGACTCCCCTGCAGATGGGGAGCCGGGGATCAAACTACTGTTCCTTGTGCTTCGTGCCAAGTGACATTAACCCAAACAGTCTGAGAAACCTACAATTTTTTTTCTATAAATGTAAATTCATTTATTTCTCTTTTTTACCAAATCATTCTCTTGGGGAAATCATGGCTTACAGGACAATTGCTGACACAAGGAACAGTACTGTAATTAAAAATAAAGGACTTTACGGGAGGATGACTTGGCGCTGGTTTAAACCACTCAGGGTTTATTACATGTTGGTACAGCAGTATGGAATGGTATATTTTAGGTATAGCAAGACAGGCTATTATCAGCTGTTGGGAAGTGGGCCCACTGTCCGGGAAGTCCAGGCCATTGTTTTCATGAGAGTTTGAATGGGTAGACCCCAAGCTCTCCCTTCTCCAGTCGAGAAAATGGCAGGTCCCCCTTGACCTCATGAACTAGTGACAGATGGCTTCTCCGGAAGGGGGCTACCTTTCTACACATGCCACTCCTCCCTCCTTTAAACAAAGGCCATGAATTACTGTGTACGGATAACTTGAAAATCACTGCAAACATCCTGTTGCTCAATTGCCTTCCTTCCCCCCTGCCCAGAAGTGCCTGCAATTTACCTCCAGAGAAATATGAATTGTGAAGCTTGAGATCAAACCTTGTATGGTAACTTTTTACTTGTGATCAAATAGTTTGTAGATCAAGATGTAACTATGCATTGTGTTGGGGTTAATGCTCACCTCAACCCTCTTCTTGGACTATGGATATATCTGCTTGCTTTCTCCCCCAATAAACGAGATGACTCTCAGAGGCCCTCCCGGAGCTGACTGTTTTATTTGTCTCTCCATGCACTTTGCTCTCGCCACTTGGAACCACCCTAGAACTCCCAGGAGGTTGCTCTGACCCTTTGCCGCAGCTGGCCAGGGAGGCCGGGGACCCAAAGCAAACCCACAATTGGCAGAGATATAGGTTACTCATGGCCATAAAAGAGAATGTTATAAGCTAATTTTACCAGCTAGAGCAGTTACACATGTTCAGTTCCCAGGAGAAGCAGCCGTGCTGGCACGGAGAGCACACAGGAAAGCAGAGAACCAGGACAACAGAGTGCAGGAACAGAGGCCTACTTCCACCTGGCTCATGCTTAAGTTCCCTCCTGATGTCAGCCTGACATCAGACATCATCAGACATCAGCCATAGGCTAATTACATTCATCAGCTCCAGTCATATACTAATTAGGTCACAACAGAACAGTTTCTTATCTTCTTGAGATAAGTGTCTGCATACCATTCCCACCACCAGCCCAAGTCCCTCTTCACCATAGTGTCCTGGGCTCCTGATGCCCTCTCCACCTCTCTCATCTCTCCATAGTCCAGAATTCTTTGTTTTGATGTAGTATACCTCACCCCTTCCAAAGTTCACCCCATGTTTCCCTTTTCTTCCCTTGCTTCATAAATTCCACCTGTGAGTGAGATCATCTGGCATTCATCCTTCTCCTTCTAGCTTATCTTACTTCATTTGATTCCTTCAAGTTCAACCCAAGATCTATAATTCTAAGTATCTTTAAGTGCTAATAAAACTTCCAAGTCTTTGATTGTCAGAGAAATGCAAATAAAGACAACAATGAGATATCACTTCACTCCTAGGAGAATGTCATACATCAGAAAAGGTAGCAGCAATAAATGCTGGAGAGGTTGTGGAGGTCAAAGGAACCCTCGTGCGCTGCTGGTGGGAATGTAAATTGGTCCAACTCCTGTGGAAAGCAGTCTGGAGAACTCTCAGAAGGCTAGAAAGGGGTGTACCCTATGATGCTGCAATTCTTTTCCTGGGGATATATCCTAAGGAACCCAACACACCCATCCAAAAATATTTGTGTTATACCTATGTTCATAGCAGTACAATTTGTAATAGCCAAAACCTGGAAGCAACCCAGGTGCCCAACAACAGATGAGTGGCTGAGCAAGTTGTGGTATATATACACAATGGAATACTACTCAGCTAGGTAATTTCACCATTTTCAGCCCATCTCGGATGGAGTTTGAAAAAATCACATTAAGTGAAATAAGTCAGAAACAGAAAGATGAATATAGGATGATCTCACTCTCAGGCAGAAGTTGAAAAACAAGATCAGAAGAGAAAATACAAGGAGAACCTGAGCTGGAATTGGCATATTGCACCAAAGTAAAAGACTCTGGGGTTGGGGTGGTGGGGAGAATACAGGTCCAAGAAGGACGACAGAGGACTTAGTGGGGGTTGTATTGTAATATGGAAAACTGGGAAATGTTATGCATGTACAAACTATTGTATTTACTGTTGAATGTAAAACGTTAATTCACCAATAAAGAAATTAAAAAAGAAAAGGAAAGGAAAGGAAAAGAAAAGGAAAGGAAAGGAAAGGAAAGGAAAGGAAAGGAAAGGAAAGGAAAGGAAAGGAAAGGAAAGGAAAGGAAAACTTCTGGATGGCAAGTGGGGCCTTCAATGTAGTGGCACTGTCTTTTTTCTTTCAGATGCTATGTCACCAGCACTCCAGAGGAGAGCATTATATTAAAATCAAGTCCCTTAAGAAAGAAGGACAGAGAAGACACAGAGCGAGACTTAGACTGAGCATGGTATCTTGCACCAAAGCAAAGAACTCTGGGGAAAGAGAGGGAGGGAGGGGATGAAGAGAATTTTAGTGTCTTGGTTGATGATGCTGAAAAAGGACCTAGGTTGTGTTCTCCAGAGAACTTTCACAGGGAGATGAGAAGTTGTACCTTGTGTCAATCACTGAACTGTAAACCATTAGCATTACCCTTTCTCACCAATAAAAATGATTACAAACAAATAAATAAAAAGTCCTTTCACATGGTGTGGGAGGTGGCACAGGGGATAAGGTATTGGACTCTCAAGCAGGAGGTCCTGGGTTTGATCCCCGGCAGCACATATACCAGAGTGATGTCTCGTTCTTTCTCTCTCTCCTCCTATCTCTCTCATGAATAAATAAATAAAATATTTTTTTAAAAATCCTTTCACAAGGAAGAATGAAAAAATACTGTGTCGTTTCTAGTTCTGGTTCATACACTGCTGGGAAATTGTGCCGATGCAGTCACATCTGCCATGTTGTCCCCTCAGGCTACTGCTAGTTCCGGCGAGAGTTGGGACATTCTCGGAGTGCCTGTTCAGCCATGTTGTGCCCTCAGGGCATTGTCTATATCCCTGCGATATTTGGAGTGCTTTGGTTACTCCTCCCCCCTCCCATTCTCACTAGAGTTATTATCCTATCCTGGAGTGCTATGGTTACTCCTCCCCCTTCCCATTCTCCGGAAAGCTACTCCTATAAAAGCCCTTCTTCTTCCGCACCTCGCTCTCTTGCCAGCGCTCCACTCCAGTGTTCAGACGCAGGAAAGGTTACTGCGCGAGGTGGCCATTTTCGCTACCTCCATGTGGTCCAACCTGCCTCTCTAGCACCCAACTCTGAGGTGCCAGCGCAAATAAAGATTTGTGTTTCCTCTTCGCTCCGGACCCCCTCTCTCTCTTCTCCGTGGCCCACGCACAACAATACACTTTAACTTTTGCGTGTTTCTCACTATCACAATTTGCTAATGGTAAAAGAAATAAATATTACTTAAAATAAAGTTGATTTTTAAATCATATACAGCAAGATATCAGAGGACACTTTTCCAGACAATGAAATGAATGAAACTAGGTGGTAATGAACAGTTCATTTTCTGGAAGTAGCCATAGCTCTGTGTTTAAGCATGCAAGAAAAAGTGAAAACCAGGCAGCCATCCAGAATGCTAAGACAAAACCCAGGCCTTGGGAAAGCCTTTCCAGAATATTTATGTTCAATCAATTTGATGTGCTTTGGGTTAGTCTGAATGGTTATTAAGTTTTTTGTTTCGAAGCTAAACATCTTTCTATTGATAAACAGCTAATGAATAGCCTATTAATTATGACCACATGCAGACACCACAGCAGGGTAAGTAGGCCACTAGACAAGGCCTCCAGAGACCCAGCTTCTATTTTTATCTCCTGCCTCTAGTCTTTAATCAACTCCCTTCTCAATGGCTCATTTTTCTCAAGGACAAAATGGAGATCCTATCATTTGCTGACCTCACTGAGTTGTTGAGTTACTCAAATGAGATACCCCATAGAAAAAAGTCTTTTAGCTGCAAGTATGGATTGACTTGCCAATGCCCATGTCCAGCAGAAAAGCAATTACAGAAACCAGACCCTCCACCTTCTGCAACGCATAATGATCCTGTGTCCATGTTCCCAGAGAGATGAAAAATAGGAAAGTTTCCAATAGAGGGGATGGGATGCGGAACTCTGGTGGTGGGAATTTTGTGGATTTATACCCCTCTTGTCCTACAGTCTTGTTGATCATTATTAAATCAATAAAAAAGGAAACTTTAAAAATGAGGTAAAGAAAAAGAAGAAAGACTTTTAATATAATTAAGCAAAATATCTGTGAGATTCTTTTAAAAAAAATAATTTGTATTGGTAGTGATTTAGCAGTGGTTTGCCAAAAACTTTGAGGATGTAGTTTTATATTCATACATTATGTGTCAGTCACTGTACCCTCCACCAAAGTTCTGTGTATGCCTCCTCCCTCCTTGAGAAACACCATAGTTCTCAAAGTGTCAGAGAGTTTGGTCACTTTTTTTTTTTTTTTGCAAATCCATTTGTATTAGTTGTCTACATTCTACATACAAGTGAAGCCATCTATCAATAATAATTGTCTTTCGGGGGTCGGGCGGTAGCACAGTGGGTTAAGCACACGTGGAGCAAAGCACAAGGACCGGTGTAAGGATCCCGGTTCGAGCCCCCAACTCCCCACCTGCAGGGAAGTCACTTCACAGGCGGTAAAGCAGGTGTCTATCTTTCTCTCCCCCTCTCTGTCTTCCCCTCCTCTCTCCATTTCTCTCTGTCCTATCCAGCAATGAACAGCATCAACAACAACAATAATAACCACAACAAGGCTACAACAAGGGCAACAAAAGGGGAAAAAAAAAGGCCTCCAGGAGTAGTGGATTCATGGTGCAGGCACCAAACCCCAGCAATAACACTGAAGGCAAAAAAAAAAAAATTGTCTTTCAAGTCTTAACTTTCACTTCACTAGGTATAATCACTTCCAGATCTATTTACTTGCCCCAAATGATAAAATACCTTTTTTAATTTTTTTAAATATTTATTTATTATTTATTCCCTTTTGTTGCCCTTGTTGTTTTACTGTTGTAGTTATGATTGATGTCATTGTTGTTGGATAGGACAGAGAGAAATGGAGAGGGGAGGGGAAGACAGAGAGGGGGGAGAGAAAGATAGACACCTGCAGACCTGCTTCACCGCTTGTGAAGTGAGTCCCCTGCAGGTGGGGAGCCAGTGGCTCTAATAGGGATCCTTAGGCCAGTCCTTGTGCTTTGTGCCACATGCGCTTAACCCGCTGCACTACCACCCGACTCCCTAAAATACCTTTTTAAAATGTGGCGTATTATTCCATTGAATATGTACCCCGTAACTTCTTTATCTAGTCATTTTTTAAAAACTATCTTTATTTATTGGATAAAGACAGCCAGAAACTGAGAGAGAATGGGGGTAGCTAGAGAGGGAGAGAGAAACAGAGACATCTGCAGCCCTGCTTCAACACTCATGAAGCTTTCTCCCTGCAAGTGGGGACCAGGGGCTCGAACCTATGTCCTTGTGCACTGTAATATATGCCCTCAACCAGGTGTGCCACTACCCAGCTCCTATCTAGTCATTTTTCACTGGGCATTTAAGTTGCCTCCATATTTGGTTATTGTAGATAGTGTAGCCATGAACATAGGTGTGCATATATACCCTTTCTTTTCTTCTTTTTTCATTTTGAGTGGTATTGCTGGGTCATAATGTATTGCCATTTTTATTTAAGAACTGTCTGTACTGTTTTCCACAATATGCACCAGTCTGCATTCCCACCAATGGGAATGAATCCCTTGTGTGACAGAATCCTTTGACTCCATCTCCTTGCCAAAATTGTTTCCTTTGTTGCTCCTGTGGGCCATTCTGATGCAAAATGTTTAAAAAACAGGGAACCCATAGCCTTGCCACTCCTGCTGGTAGGAGACCATACAACCAATGGTCACAAGTCACAGTATCATAGTATTTCCTTCTTTGGAGGGAGATCAGCTCAAAACTTTAATCATTGAAGACTTAATCACTTGAAACCTTCATCATGGCAACATATTGTGTAAGACAACCTCATGTATTATCTTTGGAAAAGCACAGACTTCATTGGTATTTTGCTAAAAAGGTGTTATCTAAGGGGTGGGCAGGGAGCAGTGGGTTAAGCTCATGTATCACAACACAAAAGGACCCAGGTTCAAGACCCACCTGAAGGGGGGGAAGCTTCACCAGTGGTAAAGCAGTGTTGCAAGTATTTCTTCCTTTCTTTCTTTCTCTCTCTTTCCCCCTCTCTTCTTCCCCCCTTCCTTCTTGATTTCTCTGATTCTATCCAATAAGTAAATACAAACATTTAAAAAAAGAAATTATCTGTGAAAACAAGCCATGAAATTACAGTAGTAATAAAGGTATTAACTCATTTTATTCTAGAACTATTTATCAAGCATTTACTCTAATCCAGGCACTGGATTCACAGAGATACTTCAATTAGTAAAACAGGAAGAAAAAAAAAAACCTGCTATGTTGGAGCTTTTAGCACAGTTTCTATTTCAAACTAAAAACACAATTACATAAATTTTAAAATATATAGTGTCATACATTGTCAATATATTTTATCCCTTGCAGACAATTTCTGGTAGGTATAAAGTTGTTTTTTTTTTTTTCTGATATAGTCTGCAGCTTCAGTATCTTCCAATTTATTTTTTCTACTTTTCTGAAAGGTCTTTCCTCTTACCTTCTTTCAGAGACTCAATAGAAAATGTTCTTATGGGAGTTGGGCGGTAGCTCAGCGGGTGAAGCACACGTGGTGCAAAACGCAAGGACCTGCAGAAGGATCCCGGTTGGAGTCCGCGGCTCTCCACCTGAAGGGGAGTTGCTTTACAGGTGGAGAAGCAGGTCTACTGGTGTCTCTCTTTCTCTCCCCCTCTCTTGTCTTCCCCTCCTCTCTCGACTTCTCTCTGTTCTATCCAACAATGAGGACATCAATAACAACAATAACTACAACAAAAAATTTTTTTAGAAAAGGGCAACAGAAGGGAAAATAAATAAATAAATAAAATTTTAAAAAAAGAAAATGTTCTTATAGTGACATTGGCTATCTTTTATTGTTGGAAGGATGGAGACACAGAACTTGGTGGTGGGTGGGACGTGGAACCATATATACCCTGTAGCCTTACAATCTCATAACCCACTATTAATCATAAATTTAAAAATGAAAGATTATAATTGATATTTAATAATAATATTATATACACACTAATCACTTTATTAATAAATACTGATATACATAATTGTTGTTTCAGGGGCACAGCTACGAACCTCCCCAGGATGAGTGTCACCACATTTCACCCCCCCCCAGCCATCATTCTCCTCCTCTACAGGGCGCTGGGTCCCAGTTCTTCTTAGACCTCCCTCCCACTCCCCCTCCCCCCAGCAGTCCCCATATCTACTGCAATTGATCACAGTCCATTAAGGTTTCAACCTGCATTATCCTTTGCTTTGATTTTTAGTTTCCACTTGCTAGTGAGATTACCTTGCATTCACCCTTCTCCTGCTAGCAATAATTGATATTTTCACAGGGATTTTTTTGTCATCAAACATGCTATCATATATAATCTCTTGAGACAATCAGCAATCCTATTCATGGAGGCTATTTCCATAAGACGACTTAACATTCAGAGATAGTAAGTAACCTACTCAGAATGGCATAGCTAAAGATAGGTACTTCTGGGATTCAAACTCACTTTTTCAACTTTTTTTTAGTTTCAAGATCTCCTTCAGTACCACTTTCATTTTGCTTAAGAAATGAAAATATCACCTGGCTTTGGTATTTTAGCTTCTCCTTAAGCGTGCTCAAAATAAGACTGTCGAGAAACTTATAATTGTTAATAGGTATGGATAAAGTTTAGAATATTTTCTGTTTCAAGTTTGTGTGAATTTCTGAATCCTAATCTCCCCCTCTTTGTCTTCCCCTCCTCTCTCCATTTCTCTCTGTCCTACCCAACAACGACGGCATCAAAAACAACAACAATAAAAAGGGGGGCAACAAAAGGGCGAAAAAATAACTGAATTCCATGAAGAGGAGAGGGAGAGATGGAGGGAAGGAGGGAGAGGAAGAGGACAGGGCCAAAAATAATATTGTGTAAAAATTGGGGCCAGGTGGTGGCTCACCTGGGTAAGAACTCACATTATAGTGCCTAAGGACCTAGGTTTAAGCCCCTGGTCCCCACCTGCATAGGGGAAGCTTCACAAGCTGTGAAGCAGGGCTGCAGGTGTCTCTCTATCTCCCCCCCCCTTTCAATTTCTCTGTTTCTATCCAATAATAAATAAATAAAATCATTTTTAAAAAGATTGTGTGAAAACTAGGATGGCTGGGGGCAGTCCCTCTGTAATCTTACGTTTTTGTCAACCATTATTATGGGGGCTGGGCTGTAAAGTGCACACTGGATGGGGATTCTAGCCCCCAATCCTCACCTCAGGGTTGGGGAGCTTTCACAAGTGGTGAAGCAGGGCTGCACGTCTCTCTTCCTATTTCCCTCATTTAGCTGATTTCTTTCTATCTGTAGGACAATAAAATAAAGTATTTTAAAATTTTTATTTTAAAATACCCACAATTAAGTCACGAATAAAAATAAAATTTAAAAGGGGCGACTGAGTTAACATAAAATTGTAAGGGTGGACCACACAAAGTGCAAAGACCGGCGTAAACTATCTCGGTTCAAGCCCCCGCCTCCCCACTTACAGGGGAGTCACTTCATAGGCAGTGAAGCAGGTCAACAGGTGTCTATCGTTCTCTCACCCCTCTGTCTTCTCCTCCTCTCTCCATTTCTCTCTGTCCTAGCCAACAATGACAACAACAATAATAACTATAACAGTAAAACAGCTAGGGCAAGAAAAGGGAATAAATCAATAAATATTTTTTTAAGAAAATTGTAAGGGTGGACCACTGATCCAACACGTTTGGTGGCCTCAGAAGAAGAGATGTGCAGTATGAGGGTCTCCTGCAAGCCAAGGAGAGAGACTTACAGCACCTTGGATCAGCCCTTCCACCCTCCAGAATGGTAGGAAAAAGGCATCTCTATAGTTGATGTTTCCAATCCGATGATCCTGAGTGAAGGCAACTCTAATAAACTATACACTATTTCTAAGAAGATTCATTGCATTATCTTCATGCTGGCAAGGCCCAGGCCAATTTGGGGAAGAGTCCCACTTAACTCTCACTATATATGCTTGACATAGTATCACTCGTGTTCCAGGATTCAGAGAAGGCCAATAGCTTTCCCCAAGGTCACACAGCTCCTGGCTGATGCAACATTGATCCCAGTCCTGGTTTCTCCGAGTCCCTATATTACATGCCTGTGTTCTCCTGCACCATCAACAATGATGTATTTTATTTACTAGTCCCTGAGGATAAACAGGACTCATGTCTTTCATATTTCCCAAGTAACACAAATAAAACAGGTTCTTAGTTTATGAACTGACTACATTTGGCAAAGAGGCAACATAAAATCCAATTTGGGCTAGCAAATATATGTATAGATTTGAGTTCCAAAAAACATTAAATAAAAAATATTTCTGGGGGTCAGGCAGTATCACGGGTTAAGTGCACATGACACAAAGTGCAAGAACCGGTGTAAGGGTCCTGGTTTGAGCCCCCCGCTCCCCACCTGCAGTGAGGTCACTTCACAAGTGGTGAAGCTGGTCTGCAGGTGTCTACCTTTCTTTCCCCCTCTCTGTCTTCCCCTTCTCTCTCAGTTTCTCTCTGTCTTATCCAACAACAGTGACAGTGATAATAACAACAGTAATAATAACAGGGACGATGAAAAACAAGGTCAACAAAAGGGGGAAAAATGGCCTCCAGGAGCAGTGGATTCATAGTGCAGGCACTGAGCCCCAGCAATAATCCTGGAGGCAAATTTTTAAAAAAAATTTTTCTGGGGTCTGGGTAGTGGAACACCTGGTTGAACACACAAGTTACAATGCACAAGGACTGAGGTTCGAGCCCCCAGTCCCCACCTGCAAGGGGAAAGCTTAGCAAATGGTGAAGAAGGGCTGCAGGTATCTCTCTATCTCTCCCTCTCTATCACCCCCTTCCCTCTAGATTTTTGGCTATTTCTTTTCTTTTCTTTTGACCAGAACACTGTTCAGTTCTGGTTTATGGTGGTGCTGGGGATTGAACCTGGGACCTCAGAGCCACAGGCTTGAAAGGCTTTTGTATAACCATTATGATGTCTACTTAGCCCGATTTCTGGCTATTTCTATCCAATAAGTAAAATAAAAAGAATTTAAAAATTAAAAAAAATCTGGGTGATCCAGGAAGTGGAGCCATGGAGGTGGAGCCGTAGATAAAGCACTGGCTTCTTGAGCATGAGGTCCTGAGTTCAATCCCCAGCAACACATACCAGAATAATATATATTTCTTAGGCCTTTCCATAACCTAAATTTGCCAGAATAGTCTGGGTTTTTCCTAATTTATTTTATGTTTCACTTAACCAAATAAGATAAAATTTGGGGCCAGGCAGTGGCATACCTGGCTAAGCACTCATATTACAATGTGCAAGGGTTTGGGTTCAAGCCTCCAGTCCCCACCTACAGGGAGAAAGCTTCATGAGTGGTGAAGCAGGGTTATAGGTGTCTTTCTGTCTCTTCCCCTCTCAATTTCTCTCTGTAAACCATAATAATCATGATAATAATTATGATGAAATTTAAGGAGCAGAAATGATAACACTGAAGAATTAGCCAGAGTTGGGGTGGGGAGAGGAAGCAAAGGAGTTAGGGCTAGGGCGACAGCATGATAGTTACGCAAAAATCTCTCAAGCCTGAGGCACCAAAGGTCTGGATTCAACTCTAGTACCACCACAAACCAGAGTTGAGCAGTGCTCTGGGGAAAAATTAAAACATAAAGAATAACAATAATCCTTAGGCCTTTCCGTGACCTAAGTTTTTCAAAATAGTCTGGGTTTTTATATGATTTTCTGTTTCACTTAATCAAATAAGATGGAATTAAAGGAAAACAATAGTAGAACTAAAGAATTAGACATAGGCCACAACAAGGAAAAAATAAATAAATAAATAAATAAATAAATAAATAAATGAAGGTTTTGGCTGCTTATCTGAATAGCACTAATTAAAGTGTACCTCCAATTTATCCAAATGATACAGAAACACTAATTCGAAGAGACATATACACTTCAATATTAATAGCTGCATTAGTCACAATAACCAAAGAGTGGAACAGCCTCAATGCCCATCACTAGATGACTGTTTCAAGAGGTTAAGGCATACATATTTCATGTAATACTACTCTGCAATCAAAAAATTTGATATTGTTTCCTTTGGGGAAAAATAGATGGAACTGGAGGTGATTCCGCTTCATGAAATAAGCAGAGATGAAAGACAACTACCACTTGTTTTCACTTAGATGTGGAATCTAGAGATGTGATACACGTGAACTTGAAGGGGAAAAAAGCACACAAACTATTGCAAAGACTTGTGAGAACTAAGGTGGTTATCTTTGGGAGGTGATAGGGTGGGGATACAGAATTAGTTGTGTGTATAGTGTGGAACCTATTATAACCTATTATCTTAAAATCTTGTAACCTACTATTAATCACAAATAAAAAAATTAAATTTAAAAAATGTGCCTCCAAAAAGAGAAGGACAAATGCCAGATGAGCTCAGTCATAGGTGGAATTTAAGAAACAAGGAAGAAATATGAACAAAAGGGGAAACACAAAGCAGAACTGGGACTGGATTTGGATCTAGGCGAGAGGGGGTAGAGTGTTTACAGAAAACTGAGAAATTTTACACATGTACTCACTGCATTTACTGTTAACTGTAAACCATTAATCCCCCCAAATTAAACAGGGAAAGAAAGAGGGAAAAAGAGAGAGACAGAGAGAGAGAAAGAGGGGGGGAACACTAAGTGAATCTTGGACTGCTTTTGGAGTGTTAAACCAAAGCAAAGGACTCTGGGGAAGGAAGACAGAGAAGGGGACATAAAGGGCTTTGGGGTCCCGGTGTATGGTGGGAGGGAAGGACCTGAACTAGGGGTGAGAACGTGTTGCAGATGCATATCACAGGGAGGTGAGACATTATTCCCATGTGTCAACAGTTGTACTGTAAACTACTGACCTTCTAATAATGTGATTTGAGCAAACAAAAAACAAAGACAAAAGAGAAAATAAATAGAAAATGTGCCTCCTTCTCACCTATCTCACTCCTGGATGAGCCTGGATGTGCTTGTCTCGGGCAGCTGTGCTTGACCTACCGTCAGATAAATCAGTGGTTCGGACAATAAATATAGAACAAAGTTATCCAAATCTTGTGAGCCAGATTTCCTCAGAGTGATTAATTTTTACTGAGGTACTACTGGTTTACAAGATGTCATGTGTTTTCAGTTTCCAACTTCACCACTCCTCCAGTTAAGTGTTGCCACACAACACCTACTACAAAGGTGCCCTTCTCCCCACCCATACACACAGTCCATGGGGCCTCCTTCCCTTTAATCCTACCTCTCTCCTCCAGCAGCCCTTTCGTAACCTCTGCTCTGCATCAGAAGGTCACAGTTTATTTATGTTTGTTCCTTTGTTTTGTTTCTTTATATCCCAGGTTTGAATGAAGTCATCTGGTGTCTGAGTTCTTTCTGGCTTGTTCTGCTCAGCACACTACCCTTTTCAGTTCCATTCCTTTTGCAGCAGATGGCAAAATCTCTTCTTTGGCTGTAACGGAATAGTATCCTATTATGTTTATGTCCAACTATTTTTTTTAATCTTCTAGCCTGTTGTTGGGCACTTGGGTTGTTTCTCTAGCTTGACTATTTTAAATAGTACTGCAACGGACACAGGTGTGCAGATATCTTTTCAAATATCCAAATCAATAACTAGATGTGGGATTGCTGAATCATATGGCAAATCTATTTTAATTTTTTGAGAAAGTGCCACACTGTTTCTAAAGAGGCTACCAATTGACATCTCTAACAACAATACAAATGAGTCCACTTTTCTTTATATCCTCACTAGCATCTGTTATTTCTGTGTTGTTGTTGTTGTTTAATGTAGGATATTCTCACTGGTATAAAGTGATACCTAGTATTGTCTGGATTGCATTTCCCCAGAATATAAGTGATGATGATCATTTTCCACATGGCAGCTGGCCATCTATAACTCCTCTTTGGTGAAGTATCTATTCAGTTGTTCCCTCATTTTTTGATGGAGTCATTTTTATTGTGGTTGAGTTTTGGAAGTTCTTTACATATCTTGATATTAACTCTTTGTCAGATGCATATTGTGTAGATATATTCTCCCAGTTAGTGGGACATCCTTTCAGTTTGATGATAGATTCTTTCATTCTGCAGAGGCTTTTCAGGTTGATGCAATCTCATTTGTTTTTCTTGCTTTTATATCCCTTGTCATTGGCATTGAGTCTCTGAAGTTAGCATCATGAAGTATTTTGCTCATGTTTTCTTCAATTTATTTAATGATTTCAGGTCTAAAATCCAGTTCTATATAGAGTGGTTCTCTAATTTATCTTCCCCCCCCCTCAGAATCAGTCTGGTACATGTGGTGCTAAGTATTGAACTCAGGACCTTTTGCTGAACCACTTCCCCAACTACAGTACATATAATACCTTAACCACTTTGAGTTTACTTTCGCACATAGTGTGAGCTAGTGAATGCAGTTTATTCTCTTGTATGTGGCTATCAAGGTTTTTCTTTTCTTTTTCCCCCCTTATTAGGGGATTAATGTTTTATATTTGACAGTAAATACAATAGTTTATACATGCATAAAATTTCTCAGTTTTCCACATTACAACACAACCCCTACTTGGTCCTCTGTCATCTTTTTCCAGGAGCTGAACTCTCCCCCGACCCAACTATCCAGGTTTTTCAACTCCACTTATTGAAGGGATTCTCCTTTTTCCATTTAATGCTTTTGGCTCTTTCATCATTTAACGGTCTATGTAAGTGAGAGTTTATTTCTAGACTTTTAATTATACTTTATTGATCTTTGTTTCTATTCTTATTCCAGTATCCATGTTTTGATTACTATACCTTTGTATAGTTTGAAGTTGAGGAACATAAATCTCTGTTTTTATTCGTTTTTTTTTTCCCCAGGGTTGCTTTGACAAGACTTGTGTGGTATCAGATAAATTTCTGTGTTGCTTGCCCCATTTCCTTGAGAAATTTTGTCAAAATTTTGGTAGTGGGACTCGGGCGGTAGCACAGTGGGTTAAGCACACTTGGTGCAAAGCACAAGGACCAACGTAAGGATCCAGGTTCGAGCCCCCGTCTCCCCACCTGCAGGGGAGTCGCTTCACAGGCGGTAAAGCAGGTCTGCAGGTATCTTTCTCTCTCCCCTTCTCTGTCTTCCCCTCCTCTCTCCATTTCTCTCTGTCTTATCCAACAACAATGACATCAATAATAACTACAACAATAAAACAAGGACAACAAAAGGGAATAAATAAATAAAATCAGGAAAAATATAATGGATCTCTTTGTGGGCCTCCACAGGACCTTGCCCTCAATAATATTAACAGTAGTAGAGAATGTTCCATCCTCTGAAGGGAGGTTGGATAATCTCTATCTACCATGTAAAGAAGATGGGTCCTGAAATGGGTGCAACTTGGAATGTTCCTACTCATGACCACAGAATGCGAGCTCAGACTTACAGGGTTGCAGAGATTACACTGGCTCCTAAGCAGATCAAATTGATAGGGCTTACAGTCAACAATATTTATACACCTCCCCCATATTTGGGAGCTACTCTCTTTCCTGATCCACCTTTCTAGCCCTTTTTCCAGCCATGACATCATCTCCCCAGACAATACCTTGGGTCCACCTGCATATCAGATAACAAGCTCAAGCAAAAACTAGTAAAGTCATGGGCCTCTTGGAATATACCTAAAATAGACCTGCTAGCTATTTCCTAAATGGAGACCTCAAATCTTTATCTGCAATATCCTTGTCTTTAGGTTCCTGATTAGTCAACAATTGTTGTTTTATCCGGGCTGGCAAATCACCACACCATGTGCTTTTCTCCATCATCCTCTCTCCGCTGCTGCTGCTGGGACTCTGCCCAACCTTAGCATAGGGGGCGGCGAAACTAGCAAGGGGCAAACCAATTCTTCTCAGAGGTCGGGGGGAAGGGAACATACCAACAATTCCCCCTTCTGTTTTTAACTAAATGACCACAGTATCAGGGGTGTGGGATGAACAGAAACCTATATCGTACAGGAATTTTCAAAAAAGAAACTGGCACAAACATGGAGAAACATGTAAGCAAGTAACAAGAACCAGTGTGCTGCCAAGGGAGGGCCTAAGGGGGCCATTTTTTTTGCCTCTGTGGGCAAAACTTTATCAGCTTTAAAAAAAAAAGACATTTCCTGCCTCTGGGGGGGCATACTTGCCTCGATGGGCATTTTATAGCATGGGGGCGGGGAATGGCCTAGAGTCCCAAAGGCCTCTGGCTGCAGTCAGTGTTTGAGAAATATAGCAGCACTTTTGCACTTTTGTGCAAAGTGTCTAAGGGTGTACCAGTGAGTCCAATAGGAGTGCCAGTCAAAAGCAGATGTCCACAGAAGAATGCCAGGGGGTGGAGTGTTGTATGAGGAAAGTCCGTTGCCGGAATTCTGCTTTTCTGTAGAGAACTTGACAGCTGCAATTTACTTACTATGAAACAAACTTGTAGCAGGTTAGAAATTTATCACAACTGATAACTATTACAACTAGAAGTCTTTTTTAGAATGATTTTAAGGTTGGTTAAAGTTTAAACAATAGAATGTGAAAAGGTAAACATGAGAATCAAGGAAAGAAAACCTCAGGCATGAGTATCATTAGCATAGCCATTATGTAATCTACCATTTCTAATAGAGAAGGTAATCAAGAGTTTTACATATCAACAAGTCTATTTAACCTTTTGTTACACCCATTTAAGATGGAGACACACCCTAGGTGTATGCAGGTTTTGTTTAGACCAACTTAGTTAAAATATATTGATTGTTAACTAATTTTTACCTCAGACTTTAAATGTAAGTTGATTTTATCTTTATGAGAATTACGTTGAAAACCTTTTTCATTTAACTTTGCCTGGTAAGAATTTAGCCTTAAAGTTACGTTTTTAACCTTAAAGATAATGTTACCAAACTTTAAACACACACGTAAACATGGTCTTTAATACACAAGGAGAGAAGCCTTTGTTGGGAAGACATGTCATTTCAAACAAGAATTTAGATCTGTACTGTCTTAGTCGTTCTGGGAGTGCATTGTCCAGTAGTGGCCTCTTGGGTAGCTTCACTTCTAGGAATTGCAGGTTGCGATCTCTGGACGAATCTCTGCGTATTTTAGCTCATCTGCCTTCAGACCTAAGCTAGAGATCTCGGCCAGGGGGTCCAGTTTCAGCAGGGAGCCTGCGGTCTCCAGGTGGTCCGGGATCTGTCCAGACTTCATAGCACGAGGGCGGGCGGGCCAGCCGTGCAGAAGGCCAGAAGGCACGGGCCGAGGTGCCCCAGGGTGGCGGCCATGGCCGCCGTGGCCCTGGCCCATGGCCCTGCCATGTCTGCTGCCCTGCTCCCAGGGGCCGAGCAGCGTGGAGGGAGCCCGCCCAATGCCCCACACCACGCGGCGGAAGGCAGGCTCCTGTGGGCTGGTGTTGGGCTGAAACCACAGAGTGGTCCAGAGATAAATGTTCCAGAAACAGCGAAACAGTCTCATGAAGAAAGGGCATGTTGGTATGTTCCCTTCCCCCCAACCTCTGAGAAGAATTGGTTTGCCCCTTGCTAGTTTCACGCCCAGCTTTTCCCCGCCCCCTATGCTAAGGTAGGGCAGAGTCCCAGCAGCAGCAGCGGAGAGAGGATGATGGAGAAAAGCACACGGTATGGTGATTTGCCCATTCGTGAATAAAGATTAAACTGCGTTCTCAGCCCAGCTGTGTGTCTCTGGTCGTCTCTGTTACCCGCCCATGAAGCCAGCCTGGATAAAACAACAATGTGTTTGGCTTTATGTTAACTCTCTTTTCAGCCACCAGGTTCCAGGACAGATAGCCCCACCAATGAGTCCTAGAGCCCCACCTCCCTAGAGCTCTGTGCCACCAGGAAAAGAGAGAGACAGGCTGGGAGTATGGATCGACCTGTCAACGCCCATCTTCAGCAGGGAAGCAATTACAGAAGCCAGACCTTCCACTTTCTGCATCCCATAATGACCCTGTGTCCATACTCCCAGAGGGATAAAGAATAGGAAAGCTATCAAGGGAGGGGACAGGGAGGAGATGGGATATGGAGTTCTGGTGGTGGAAACTGTGTGGAATTGTACCCCTCTTATCCTATGGTCTTGTCAGTGTTTCCACTTTATAAATAAAGAATTAAAAAGATAGAAAGAAACCTATAGACCTCCAAGGGAGGGAAAGTCTTCTAACTTTTATAGCAGATTCAGGGGATCCTGAAAAGGGACTCTGAGAGATTAACTCCAGCCATTCTCTCCAGGTGAGATTATCTGCATTCATCTGCATTCTATGTCATTTGAAGTCAAGTGGAAAGGTACCAGTACAAAATGCAAATATCTTGGTATGATTGGCCCCTCTTCCAAGCTATCTGCAGGATGCAAGTAGGGGGCACAGGGTGCTAATGTCCTTCTTCCAGAGGAGTCTTTCCCTCGCATACTTTCCCTGGCATACTTTAATGATGACTCTTTAGTCACTATCAGGCCACCCCATCACCTGGGACCCTAGTCGGGGAATCCTGGGACTCCCACACAGACATGAGGGGCCTAGACCTTGAATATATCCCTCTCTCCATTTTCACTGGTCATCTCCATTAGGAACAACATAATGGATCCCTTTGTGGGCCCTCACAGGACCTTGCCCTCAATGTGGATCAACAATGGTAGAGAATGTTCCATCCTCCGAATGGAGGTTGGATAACATACTCTATCTACCACCTGAGAAAGATGGGTCCTGAAATTGGGGCATCTTGGAACATTCCTACTTATGACCACAGAATGAAAGCTCGGACCTACAGGGATGTAGAGGTTATATAGGCTCCTATGCTGAATATGCAGGTTCAAGAAGATTCAAGAGAAGTGGAACAGTGCTGCAGGTCTCTCTCTCTCTCTCTCTCTCTCTCTCTCTCTCCCTCTCTCTCTCTCTCTTTGTACCAGCTCCTCCCCTCTCAGTTTCTCTGTCCTGTCAAAAAATAACAGTTATGAACAAGACAAAGTAAGAGGTCCTTAAAGTTTTCAGATATTATTCTAAAGACAATCTTTTCCTTTAGTATGCTTTGTCAAAACAAAATGCAAAAATTTCTGAGCACTCTACTCTGTTTCTGATACAATATTCTAGAAAAAAGAGTGTGTTTGCCCCCCCCATCTCACCTTGGCTTATTAGAAATATTAATGTGTGGGCTGGGTGGTGGCGCACCTGGTTGAGCGACATGTTACAGTGTAAGAGGACCTGGATTCGAGGCCCTGGCCCCCACCTACAGGGGGAAAGCTTTGCAAGTGGTGAAGCAGGACTGCAGGTGTCTCTCTGCCTGTTTCTTCCTTCCTTCTCAATTTCTGGCTGTTTCTATCCAATAAATAAAGATAATAAAAAAATTAAAAATTAAGGGAGTTGGGTGGCAGCGCATGGACCAGCATAAAGATTCTTGTTCTAGCCCCACTCCCCACCTTCAGGGGAGTTATGTCACAGGCAGTGAAGCAGGTCTGCAGGTGTCTATCTTTCTCTCCTCCTCTCTGTTTTCCCCTCCTGTCTCAATTTCTCTCTGTCCTATCCAACAACAATGACATCAACAATAATAACTACAACAGCAATAAAAACAAGAGCCACAAAAAGGAAATAAATAAGTATTTTAAAAAATTAAGAAATATTAATGTGGTAGCTATAATTAGTTGGTTTTTATAGAAATTATTTGCCATTGGTATGAAGAATATAATAAACCAGGATGAGTTACTTTGTACTGAGGTCTCTCTAGTGATCTTGCTTGAGTACACAGAGGGTTCTAGCAACTGAATAATTTTTAAAAATGTGTCTCCATTTTTTCCCCGTAAAGTCATGAAGTTATTATTAATTTCTAACTCAGTGGGGAGGGATTTTAATTGGGCTCTAAATTACAATGTTTCTGTTGAACTAGCAAATAAAAAAATACCTCCATTCTACTATCTGCTATTATTATAAACACAGCTTTGAGTCTGAACAATCCCATGCTGATTAGAGGTTTTCATCATTAAGCATTGGTCTCATCTCTGAAGTTTAACAAATAACACAATACATAATTTTCTGGCATGTCCACTCTTTCTATGTCATGCTGTTGAAGTTCCCCCCACTGACACGACAAGCACACAAACAGTATGCTATAATCAACTGAGCAGGCTATGATTAACTTTTCAAAGAGACATCCCCAAATTCTCTACACACACTATAGTGGCTCTTTGATTACAAAGTGTGTGTGTGTGTGTGTGTGTGTGTGTGTGTGTGTATGTGTGTTCAGGCATGTTTCTCTAATAAAGAAAATACATCTTTTTAAAATATTTTATTTATCTATTGATTTATTTCAGTTAGAGATAGAAATTGAAAGGGAAGGGAGAGAGAGACATCTGCAGTACTGCTTCACTGCACACGAAGTCACCCCCATGCCCAAGAGGTGGAGAGCAGGGACTTGAGCCTGGGTCCTTGCATATGGTGATGTGTTCAACCAGGTACACCATTATCTGGCATCCTTTTATTCATTCATTCTATCTTTCTTTCTTTCTCCCTTCCTTATTTTCTTTCCTTCCTTCTTAAACATTTTTTTCTTTTTATTTAATCTTTTGTAAAATTTATATTGGGGGATTAATGGTTTATAGTTGACAGTAAATAATACAGTAGTACATATATCTGTAACATTTCTGTTTTCTGCATAAGATTCTTTTTTTCTTTTTTCTTTCCTTTTTTATTTGTAAAAGATAAACATTGACAAAATCATAGTATAAGAGGGGTACAACTCCACACAATTTCCACCACCAGAACTTCATATCCCATCCCCTCCCCTGATAGCTTTCCTATTCTTTATCCCTTTGGGATTATAGAACCAAGGTCATTATGGGATGCAGAAGGTGGAAGGTCTGGATTCTATAATTGCTTCCTCACTGAACATGGGTGTTGGCAGGTTGATCCATACTCCCAGCCTCCTTCTTTCCCTAGTGGGGCAGGGCTCTGGAGAAGCAGGGCTCTAGGACACATTGGTGGGTCATCTGCCTAGGGAAATCCAGTTGGCATCATGGTAGCATCTGGAACCTGGTGGCTGAAAAGAGTTAACATATAAAGCCAAACAAGTGTTGACTAAACATGACCCTAAAGGCTGGAATAGTGCATATGAAGAGTTGGGAGGGGTCTCCATTTTATAGATAGCTAGTAGGCCTATTTTAGTTATATTCCAAAGGGCCCGTGACTATACTAGTTTCTTTCTTTTGTTTTTTTTTTCCCAGAGCCTGAAATCTGATATGCAGGTGGATCCAAGTTATTGTCTGGGGAGATGATGTCATGGCTGGAAAAAGGACCAGTAAGCAGGGTCAGGGAAA
The DNA here is from genome assembly GCF_950295315.1 of Erinaceus europaeus. Lineage (NCBI taxonomy): Eukaryota > Metazoa > Chordata > Mammalia > Eulipotyphla > Erinaceidae > Erinaceus > Erinaceus europaeus. Next base: position 20,753,910 of record NC_080171.1, read on the forward strand.
AGAGTAGCTCCCAAATGTTGGAAAGGGGTATAGATATTGTTGACTGTAAACCCCATCTATTTGATCTGATCTGGGGCCTATATTCAGCTTAGGAGCCTATGTGACCTCTGCATCCCTGTAGATCTAAGTTCACATTCTTTGGTCATGAGTAGGAACGTTCCAAGATGCCCCCATATGGATCCATCTTCCTCAGGTGGAGCATAGAGTATGTTGTCCATCCTTCATTTGGAGGATGGAACATTCTCTATCATAGTTGATCCACATTGAGGGCAAGGTCCTATAGGGGCCCACAAAGGGATCTACTGTGTAGTTTCTGATAGAGATGACTGGTAAAATTGGGGAGAGGGATTTATTTGAGGTCTAGGCCTATCATGTCTGTTTGGGAATCTCAGGACTACCTAACTAGGGCAGCTGATTGGGCGGCATGATAGTGACTCAAGAGTCATTGTTAAAGTATGCCAGTCTCTTGCCCTTTTTCAGCTTTTGCAGTCCTTGCTTTGTTAAGGTTAGCTTTGGAGTGACTGAGGGAAATGTAATAGGAAGTAGGTGATGAGGGTATCTAAGTCTAGACACTATTTCATTATGAACTTTATACTGACACACTGCAGACTATTGTGTATTTTTGTTTTCAGGTATATATTTTGCCCTAATCTATGGATACCTGTGAACACATGCTCTATCTCATGGGACCTGGTCTATATCTAGGTTTTGGGACTTTGTTAGGAAGTGAACCACCTGGAATGGAATTAGAGAATACTATGAAAAAAGTCTCATCTGAATAATGAGGCTGAAGGGTTTACATTCCATGCCTGACGTCCTTGGATGCAATCTGAAGTGAAGCATGCTGATGTGGTACTCATTATGTTGATTAGGGTGGGATCAGCAGATGCAATATCAGTTGGTATGAATTGAGATAAACATGCAGGAAAGTGAGCCCCACCCTAGAGGTTCCAGGACTGGGGGTCTATAGAGGAAGTGGGAGGTTCCTGCTGTTTTAGGGCTTAAGAAGACAATAAATAGTTATTGCTATAATCATATTATTTGGCAATTGGGCTAACTTTGAAAAATCCCTTTGTTAGGGTTTGCTATATCATACACGACATCACCATAATTTATGTCCTTTGACATTATTTGTATATAGCTGTGCCACCAGTTGCTTCTGTTCTTTCTGGTTTAAGCTTTTATCTGCATAACATTCTAACCCCCCACCTAAAGCATTTCTAGTAAAGTGAAACTGATGTTTCTTATATTTCAGGTGATTATAAAGTGAGTCAGGGAACTTCCAGAGGCATGGCTATGGAGTAGGAGCCATTTCAGATTATTTCCATTATAAACAAGAAAAAGCAAGGGAAAATCACCTGAAAATTCAACAAAATATAACTGGGATTTCTTCAGAAACTCACTAAGGCAAAGGTGAGTGCAGACATGTGCAGCCAGCGGGTGGAAAGGGGGTGAGGGAGAGATTCTTGAAACTCAAGAAGCTGTACTTGGTGATGGCTGATTCCAAACTGTGAGTAAAGCATTAGAGCACATTGCCAGTAGCAGGAATGTGGGTCTGGATGCTTAACCTGTGAACTCAGAATACAACAGAATTGACCCGTACTTAAACAAATAATCTGGCTATAGCTAAAGCCCTCTGGATGAGAATTCCACAGTCAGCTAGAAAGAAAAAAATAATCCCAGCCAACTTCTGGTCAGCATGGCAAGGGATTAGCAACTGTAGTGCTTTGCCTCAGGAATTGACTTAAACCAACAACAACTGTTAAAGAAAAAAAATCACCTAAAAACTTGCCAATTTACAACTGTGAGTTCTTAAGTAACTCACTTAGCCACATGTGGATGCAGGCAGGTGTGATCAGTGAATGGAAGAGCAGTGATGGAGGTGCTCTCCAAGACTTAAGAAGCCATGCTCAGTGGCGCCAGGTACCATTTTGGCACTTCAGAAGATACTTTAATTATTTTGTTTTTGTTGAGAGCACATTGTCAGGGGAAGGAAGGCAGGGAATTTGGGGGCCCTTAAACTCTGAACTCAGGGGAATCAAGATATTAAACTACTCACAGGGACCACCAGAATTCAAGGCAAAAACCTGATTGAGAACTAATCCTGATTGGGCTATGCAGACACTGGCATCCCAATAAGGAAATAAATCCTGATTTCTTTCTGAACACTCAGGAGAAAGGAATTTTTCCATGTTGTTACAACCACCTCCACCCCATCAGAGGGTGGAACAACAGCAGGGAGACCTTCTATTGGTATCACAGGCATAACCAGAAAAAGTCAACACCTTAGCCACAGCGCCTCCTGCTGGCACAACAAAAGCCATACTAAGTGCGGAAATTGAGAAATAACACAGACAGCAATAACAGAAACTCCAAATGACCAAACACAAATCTGGAAAAAAATGACAGAGTTCAGGAAACAGCTTATGAAATAAAATCAAGAATTTAAACTTAACATACAGACAGAAATTCAAAAACTCAGAGATCAAGTTACCTAAGAATCATAATGTACAGAAACAAACAGACAAACAAAACCCTTCAAATGGAGCTAAGGGGCATGAATGATACTTTGAATGGAGTTCAGGTTAAGAGGCCTAGGAAGTAGACTAAGTCTTGTGGAGGAGAGAAAAATCAGTGCTAGAAGACAAAACCACCACACTCTGTGCATTTAAAGCTGTTGGAGAGGATAGGTTTAGGTTAAAAAGAAAAAATGGAGCACTTCTCTATGAAACAGCAGATTCCATTAGGAAGATGACATCAGAGTTATTGGGACCCCTGAGAAAGAAGAGAGGGAAAGAAAGCAGAGAACATATTCAAAGAAATTATAGTAAGAGATTCGACTTCCGGAGGCGGAGCTACGAGCAGCAGATCGTTTTCTCTCCTCTCCTCTCCTGGATCAACTAGGAATACCAAAGGAGACCACCCGGACCGAAACAAGACAGGACTAGAATGACCACAGAAACCCATTAAATCACCCGTGAGTACAAACAAGCGTGGCTGGTGACAGAGAGGAGAGAGGGACCTAAGGAGAGATTAAGTGACTGCTAACAGTTCGACAGTTTGTCAGTGGAGACACCACCTCCAGTCTGCTCCACCAACAAGGGGACAGCTGAAGGGAGGAAAGGACTCCCCAGAGACTCACCAAGTGCAACTCTGAGTCTCCATTGCTACTACCCTCAGAATCTGGAGCAGCAACAGGGAGGGACACCAGGGTACAGAGATCTAACCGGGAAACTCAGGAGAAGACCTATATCTCGGTGGCATAGCTGAGGGGCTATGAAAGTCTTTTTGCATAACCACTGGATTATCTCTGCCACACCCTGCTTTATCTCTTGGTCAGGAGTCAGTGATTAAGCTAAGAAGCCTATTGATAGTTTAAAAGCCCTCAAGCTCCCATAGCCTAAAGGGAAAAAAAAAAAAAAGGCTTTTACACCACTAAACTCCAACTCAGGGATTGAAAAAACTGTTAACTTATATAAAATGGTTAAAACAACAAGAAAAAATATTGGAGACTCGAACTAGGACTAGAGTCCAGCTAAAAGTCCTCCAGAGGGTGAAGCACAAAACAACGAGTTCAACATCCAAACATTAGCTAAGGAAATAATGACAGGAGTGAGTAAAGAATTTGAAAAAATTGTAATCAGAAATGCAGGAACAACAAATGAGAATATGGAAGAAAATTCTAATTATCTCATGGTTATTAGAGAGCTGAAAGCTGAAATTGCTGAGCTAAGAAGGCAACTAGCTGAACAAGCTAAAACAGTATCAGAGCAGGGCAACAAAATAGATGAACTCCAGAAAGCAGTAGAGGGCAGAGAGAATAGAATCAATGAGGCTGAAGACAGAATTAGCAAGATTGAGGATGAATTAGAGACAACTAAAAAAGAAGTAAGAGATCTCAAAAAGAGATTAAGAGATGCTGAAAACAACAACAGAGTCCTATGGGATGACTTCAAAAGAAACAATATACGCATTATTGGCTTACCAGAGGAAGAAAGAGAAGGGGAGGAAGAAAGCGTTCTCCAGGCCATAATAGCTGAAAATTTCTCTAGTCTAGACAACACCAAAGACATAAAGATTCAAGAAGCCCAGAGGGTCCCAAACAGAATGAACCCAGACCTAAGGACATCAAGACATGTCATACTTAGAATGGAAAGGAATAAGGATAAAGAAAGGATCCTCAAGGCTGCAAGAGAAAAACAAAGAGTCACCTACAAAGGAAAACCCATAAGATTAGTAGCAGACTTCTCCATACAAACACTACAGGCCAGAAGAGAATGGCAAGATATCTATCGAGTGCTCAATGAGAAAGGCTTTCAGCCAAGAATACTATATCCTGCTAGATTGTCATTCAGACTAGATGGAAGCATCAAAACGTTCTCAGACAAGCAACAGTTGAAGGAAGCAACCATCACCAAGCCTGCCCTGAAAGAAGTTCTGAAAGGTCTCCTATAAACAACCAGACCACCACAAATAGGCCATATATCAAAATACTCTAAAACTCTACAAGAATGGCGTTAAAATATCTTCAATCTTTGATATCAATGAATGTCAATGGCCTGAATTCACCTATTAAAAGACACAGAGTAGGAAGATGGATCAGAAAACACAACCCAACAATATGTTGTCTACAGGAAACTCACCTAACGCAACAAGACAAACACAGACTTAAAGTGAAAGGATGGAAAACTATCATTCAAGCCAATGGCCCACAAAAAAGGGCAGGAACAGCTATTCTCATATCTGACATGATAGACTTTAAAATAGATAAGATTAAAAAAGATAGGAATGGACACTACTTAATGCTCAGAGGATCAGTCAATCAAGAGGACTTAACAATTATTAATATCTATGCACCCAATGAGAAGCCATCTAAATACATCAAACTTCTACTGAAAGAGCTACAGCAATATATTAACAGTAACACAATCATAGTAGGGGACTTCAACACCCCACTATCTCAACTTGACAGATCATCCAGGCAGAAAATCAGTAAAGACATAAGGGAGCTAAATGAAGACATAGATAAACTAGAACTATTGGACATTTTCAGAGTCATTCATCCCAAGAAACTGGAATACACATTTTACTCAAATCCACATGGATCATTCTCAAGGATAGACCATATGTTAGGCCACAAAGACAGCATCAGCCTATTCAAGAGCACTGAAACCATCCCAAGCATCTTCTCAGACCACAGTGGAATTAAACTAACACTTAACAATCAACAAAAGATTAGTAACAGTGCCAAAATGTGGAAGCTCAACAGTACACTTCTTAACAACTTCTGGGTCAAAGAGAAAATCAAGGAAGAAATCAAAATGTTTCGAGAGTTCAATGAAAATGAAGACACAAGCTATCAAAATATTTGGGACACAGCTAAAGCAGTCCTAAGAGGGAAGTTCATAGCTATACAAGCACACATTAGGAAACAAGAAAAGGCACAAATAAACAGCCTGATTGCACATCTCAAAGACCTAGAAGAAGAACAACAAAGGAACCCTAAAGCAACCAGAAGGACAGAAATTACTAAAGTTAGGGCAGAAATAAATAACATTGAGAATAGGAAAACCATACAAAAGATCAATGAAAGTAAATGTTGGTTCTTCGAAAGAGTAAACAAAATCAACAAACCTTTAGCCAGACTCACAAAACAAAAAAGGGAGAAGACCCAAATAAATCGGATAGTAAATGAAAGAGGAGAAATCACAACAGACACTGCAGAAATTCAACATATCATGCGAGGCTTCTATGAACAACTATATGCCACCAAGCTAGAGAACCTGGAAGAAATGAATGATTTCCTAGATACCTAATACTTCCAAAACTAAGTAAAGAGGAAGTGGATAACATGAACAGGTCCATCACAGCTAATGAAATTGAAACAGTTATCAAAAATCTTCCCAAAAATAAAAGTCCTGGACCAGATGGTTTTACAAATGAATTCTACAAAACTTTCAAAGAAGAACTAATACCTCTACTTTTAAAAGTCTTCCAGAAGATTGAAGACACTGGAATACTCCCTGCCAGCTTCTATGAAGCCAACATCACCCTGATACCAAAAGCAGACAGGGACACAACCAAAAAAGAAAACTACAGACCAATATCTTTGATGAACATATATGCGAAAATATTGAACAAAATTCTAGCCAACCGGATACAGCAGTATATCAAAAAAATTGTTCATCATGACCAAGTGGGGTTTATCCCAGGCATGCAAGGTTGGTTTAATATACGTAAATCAATGAATGTGATCCACCACATCAACAAAAGCAAGACCAAAAACCACATGGTCATATCAGTAGATGCAGAGAAAGCCTTTGACAAAATACAACATCCCTTTATGATCAAAACACTACAAAAAATAGGAATAGATGGAAAATTCCTGAAGATAGTGGAGTCTTTATATAGCAAACCTACAGCTAACATCATACTCAATGGTGAAAAACTGGAAGCATTTCCCCTCAGATCAGGTACTAGACAGGGCTGCCCACTATCACCATTACTACTCAACATAGTGTTGGAAGTTCTTGCCATAGCAATCAGGCAGGAGCAAGGAATTAAAGGCATACAGATTGGAAGAGAAGAAGTCAAACTCTCCTTATTTGCAGATGACATGATAGTATACATGGAAAAACCTAAGGAATCCAGCAAGAAGCTTTTGGAAATCATAAGGCAATACAGTACTGTGTCAGGCTATAAAATTAACATTCAAAAGTCAGTGGCATTCCTCTATGCAAACACTAAGTTAGAAGAAATTGAAATCCAGAAATCAGTTCCTTTTTCTATAGCAACAAAAACAATAAAATATCTAGGAATAAACCTAACCAAAGAAGTGAAAGACTTGTATACTGAAAATTATGAGTCACTACTCAAAGAAATTGAAAAAGACACAAAGAAGTGGAAAGATATTCCATGTTCATGGGTTGGTAGAATTAACATCATCAAAATGAATATATTACCCAGAGCCATCTACAAATTTAATGCTATCCCCATCAAGATCCCAAGCACATTTTTAGGAGAATAGAAAAAATGCTACAAATGTTTATCTGAAACCAGAAAAGACCTAGAATTGCCAAAGCAATCTTGAGAAAAAAAGAACAGAACCGGAGGCATCAAACTGCCAGATCTCAAACTGTGTTATAGGGCCATTGTCATCAAAACTGCTTGGTACTGGAACATGAACAGACACACTGACCAGTGGAATAGAATTGAGAGCCCAGAAATGAGGCCCCACACGTATGGACATCTAATGTTTGACAAAGGGGCCCAGACTATTATATGGGGGAAGCAGAGTCTCTTCAACAAATGGTGTTGGAAACAATGGGTTGAAACATGCAGAAGAATGAAACTGAATCACTGTATTTCACCAAATACAAAAGTAAATTCCAAGTGGATCAAGGACTTGGATGTTAGACCAGAAACTATCAGATACTTAGAGGAAAATATTGGCAGAACTTTTTTCCGCATAAATTTTAAAGACATTTTCAATGAAACGAATCCAATTACAAGGAAGACTAAGGCAAGTATAAACCTATGGGACTACATCAAATTAAAAAGCTTCTTCACAGCAAAAGAAACCACTACCCAAATCAAGAGACCCCTCACAGAATGGGAGAAGATCTTTACATGCCATACATCAGATAAGAGTTTAATAACCAACATATATAAAGAGCTTGCCAGACTCAACAACAAGACAACAAATAACCCCGTCTAAAAATGGGGGGAGGACTTGGACAGAATATTCACCACAGAAGAGATCCAAAAGGCCGAGAAACACATGAAAAAATGCTCCAAGTCTCTGATTGTCAGAGAAATGCAAATCAAGACAACAATGAGATATCACTTCACTCCTGTGAGAATGTCACACATCAGAAAAGGTAACAGCAGCAAATGCTGGAGAGGGTGTGGGGTCAAAGGAACCCTCCTGCACTGCTGGTGGGAATGTCAATTGGTCCAACCTCTGTGGAGAACAGTCTGGAGAACTCTCAGAAGGCTAGAAATGGACCTACCCTATGACCCTGCAATTCCCCTCCTGGGGATATATCCTAAGGAACCCAACACATCCATCCAAAAAGATCTGTGTACACATATGTTCTTGGCAGCACAATTTGTAATAGCCAAAACCTGGAAGCAACCCAGGTGTCCAACAACAGATGAGTGGCTGAGCAAGTTGTGGTATATATACACAATGGAATACTATTCAGCTGTAAAAAATGGTGACTTTGCCGTTTTCAGCTGATCTTGGATGGACCTTGAAAAAATCATGTTGAGTGAAATAAGTCAGAAACAGAAGGATGAATACGGGATGATCTCACTCTCAGGCCGAAGTTGAAAAACAAGATTAGAAAAGAAAACACAAGTCGAACCTGAAATGGAATTGGAGTATTACACCAAAATAAAAGACTCTGGGGTGGGTGGGTGGGTGGGTGGGGAGAATACAGGTCCATGAAAAATGATGAATGAAATAGTGGGGGTTGTATTGTTAAATGGGAATCTGGGGAATGTTATGCATGTAAAAAAAAAAAAAAAAAAAGAAGTAGAAACGCAAAGCAGAAATTGACTGAGTTTGGAGTATGGCACCAAAGTAAGAAAGCAGAAGTACACTAGAGTTTGCAGTGAGTACCTCCCTAATACTTCCTCTCCACTTTTCCAAGCTTTGGGTCCATGATTGCTCAACAATTTGTTTGGCTTTGTATGTTAACTCTCTTTTCAGTCACCAGGTTCCAGGTGTCATCAGGATGCCGACCAGACTTCCCTGGATTGAAGACCCCACCAATATGTCCTGGAGCTCAGCTTCCCCAGAGACACACCCTACTAGGGAAAGAGAGAGGCAGGCTGGGAGTATGGACCGACCAGTCAACGCCCATGTTCAGCGAGGAAGCAATTACAGAAGCCAGACCTTCTACCTTCTGCAACCCACAATGACCCTGGGTCCATGCTCCCAGAGGGATAGAGAATGAGAAAGCTATCGGGGGAGGGGGTGGGATATGGAGATTGGGCGGTGGGAATTGTGTGGAGTTGTACCCCTCCTACCCTATGGTTTTGTTAATTAATCCTTTCTTAAATAAAAAAAAAAAAATTTTAAAAAAAGGAGTCGGGAGGTAAAAAAAAAAAAAAAAGAAATTATAGTAAAAAGTTTTCCACACTTGAGCAATGATCAAAACATAGAAATAACAAGATGAGCACACACCTAAATTCCTGAATTCAAAGTGCTACACACTCAGACATATCATAGGAAAACTCCAAAACCAAGAACAAGAAAATAATATTGCAGAATGCTAGGGAAAGGAAGAAAGTCACAAAAAGAGGCAGAACCTATCTGGCTTTTGTCAGATTTTTCATCAAAAGTCCTAGAAACAAGGAGGGAATGGCATAGAATATTCAAAGTAATAAAAGATTAAAATTTGCCAGACTCAAATACTGTGTCCTGCTAAATTATCCTTCAAATACTAAGACGTAAAGATCTCTTTCCAAAATTAAGGAACTCAGTAAGAGAACTCACTACTACCAGAATAACTTGGAAGAATAACTGAGAGGAGACACATGAAAAGAAGCAAAGGTCACCCATATTTGGGAGCTACTGTCTTCCCTGAACCAGATTTCTGGTCCTTTTCTCAGCCATGACATCATCTCCCCAGATAATAATTTGGATCCACCTGCATATCAGATTTCAGGCTCAGGAAAAAAAAAAAAAAAGCTAGTATAGCCATGGGCCCTTTAGAATATAACTAAAATAGGCCTACTAACTATCTACAAAATGGAGACCCCCAACTCTTCATCTGCACTATTCCAGACTTTAGGGTCATGATTAATCAACAAATTGTTTGGCTTTATATGTTAACTCTATTTTCAGCCACCAGGTTCCAGATGCTACCATGATGCCAACTGGACTTCCCTGGGCAGACCACCCCACCAATATGTCCTGGAGCTCTGCTTCCCCAGAGACCCACTCCACTAGGGAAAGAGAGAGACAGGCTGGGAGTATGGATCGATCTGCCAACACCCATGTTCAGTGGGGAAGCAATTACAGAAGCCAGACCTTCCACCTTCTGCATCCCACAATGACCCTGGGTCCATACTCCCAGAGGGATAAAGAATAGGAAAGCTATCAGGGGAGGGGATGGGATATGAAGTTCTGGTGGGGGAAATTGTGTGGAGTTGTACGCCTCTTATCCTATGGTTTTTTTGTCATTGTTTCCTTTTTATAAATTAAAGTTAAAGAAAAAAATAAAAGAAGCAAAGGACAATATTAGAATAGAACCAGAAGTCTACGGCCATACCACCCTGAACACGCCCGATCTCGTCTGATCTCGGAAGCTAAGCACGGTCGGGCCTGGTTAGTACTTGGATGGGAGAATAGAACCAGAAATGCCACAATGACAGGGAAAAACAGACACAAAAACGAGGAGAGCAAAATAGGCAGAGTGACACTGTCTAATGTTGGTGAGCCAAGGCCAACCTAAAGAGTGTTGTAGATAATGTATGACAACCACAAAACAAAATAAAGCACAAGGACAAAATAGTAAACATTTACAGCAGGCAAGACCATTATAGAAAAGCATCTACATAAAGCAACAAATGGGAAGAGTCAACAAAAGCATAAAACAACCTTGAAACAAAAACCAAAATGGCTATAAGCAAACCACATTTATTAGTAATCACTTTAAAATGTAAATGGTTTATGAGTCAGGCAGTAGCACAGTGGGTTAAGCACAGCGGGTTAAGCGCACATGGCACAAAGCACAAAGACCCAGAGCCCCAGGCTCCCCATCTACATGGGAGTCACTTCACAGGCGGTGAAGCAGGTCTGCAGGTGTCTGTCTTTCTCTCCCCTTCTCTGTCTTCCCTTCCTCTCTCCATTTCTCTCTGTTCTATCCAACAATGATGATGTCAGTAACAATAATAACTACAACAATAAAAAAGGGCAACAAAAGGGAATTAATTAATTAATATAAAAAAAGAAATGTGAAGGGTTTAAATTCACCAGTCAAAAGATTCAGAGTGGGGGTCAAGGGTAGCATAGTGGTAAATCCCAAAGGCCAGCATAAGGATCCCAGTTTGAGCTCCTGGCTCCCCCACTTGCAGGGGGGTGGCTTCAAAAGCGGTGAAACAGGTCTGCAGGTGTCTTATCTTTCTCTCCCCCTCTCTGTCTTCCCCTCCTCTCTCCATTTCTCTCTGTCTTATTCAACAACAATGACATCAATAACAACAATCATAAAAACCACAACAACAATAAAACAACAAGGGCAACAAAAGGGGGGGGAGATTCAGAGTGACTGAATGGATTAAAAAGCAAGACTCATCTATGTCTCCATTAGCACACATCCAACAGAAAGACAAACAGAAGCTCTGGGTGCCAGGCTGGAACAAGGTATTCCAAGCCAATAATGTAAACAAAAGGGCAGGAACAGCTATCCTGTTATCAGATAAATTAGATTTCAGGCAAAGAAGGTGAAAAAAGACAGCCATAAAATGAGTCAGCTCAGGGTCTGGCCATACTCGTCTCTTTCCTAGGTTATCTATTTATTTATTTATTTTAATTTATAAAAAGGAAACACTGACAATACCATAGGATAAGAGGGGTACAACTCCACACAATTCCCACCACCAGAACTCTGCATCCCAGCCCCTCCCCTGATAGCTTTCCTATTCCTCAGCCCTCTGGGAGTATGGACCCAAGGTCATTGTGGGACACAGAAGATGGAAGGTCTTTGTTGCTGCTACTACTACCCCAAATCAATCACCTGTAAGACGCTGGCCTATAGACGACTGTTGGGATCATTATGGTAGTTAATTAATGAATTGCGTAATAATGCAGAAAGTCATTCCCATCACGCTGAATGCACTGTATTCCGGACATATACATAAAATCAGCAGATGCAGCAGTGGTTTTCATGTTCCATGAGTGTTTTCAGGTAGTCCTGTCAGAAGAGAATTTACATTTGCTTTTCTTCCATTCTAAAGGACAATACATAGTACAGCCAGAGTTTACATTTGGGATTTTTGTGGAATATTCTTGATAGGAAAGGACTCCCTTGGGTCCTTTTTAAGTATCCCTTGGATCTTGGGGGATACTTAAAAAAAAATTGTGTGGAGTTGTACCCCTCCTACCCTATGGTTTTGTTAATTAATCCTTTCTTAAATAAAAATAAATTAAAAAAATTAAAAATATATATATAGTAGAGAGAAAAGAAAGGGAGGGAGGGAATCCTTGGCTTGGTGGGCAGCCCAGTGTATAAAGTGTTGAACTTTCAATCTCAGGGTCCTGGGTTTGATCCTTGGTATCAAATATGTCAAAGTGAAGATCTGGCTCTGTTTCTCTCCTCTTTTTCATAAGTAATAAAATATTTTAAAAATTAAACTGGCAGGAAAAAATTTACTGCATCTTCACACAGAGCTCTTCATATAACCTTCTCTAATGACTCAAAGTAGCTCACATTACACAGGACTGCAAATTACCTGTTTAAATGAAAATGTTGTAACTGGGGCCAGGTGGTAGCACACCTGGTTGAGCACATATGTTACAATGCACAAGGACCAAGGTTCAATCTCCTGGTCCCCACCTACAGAGGGAAAGCTTTGTGAGTAGTGAAGCAGTGTTACAGGAGTCTCTCTCTGCCTCTCTCCCTATCCCCACCTTCCCTCTCGATTTCTGGCTGTCTCTATCCAATAAATAAAGATAATAAAAAAAAATTTTTAAACACTAAAAATGCACCTAGGGACTGGTGACGCTGGCTTAGCACACATCTGGCTTAGCACACATTATATTGAGCAAAGAGACAGGTTCAAGTCCCGGGCCCCACCTACAAGGGGAAAGCTTCATGACTGGTCAAACAGTGCTGCATGTATATCTGTTTCTCTCTATCTCCCCCTTCCTTCTTAATTTCTCTCAGCCTCTATCTCAAATAAATGAAAAACTTAAAAAAAAAAAAAAAAAAGATAATACAGGGAGAGATTGAGAGAGAAGAGAAGATAAAGAGGGAATGAAACAGAGAAACATCTGCAGCATTGCTTCACCACTTGTGAAGATTCCCTGTTGCAGATGGGGACTGGGGCCTTGAACCCGGGTTCTCATGCTTGGTGACATGTGTGCTAAACCAGGTGTGCCACTGCCTGGAACCTTGGGAGATACTTTTATTATTTTGTTTTTGTTGAGAGATTTATTGCTCTGTTCAGTGTCCCTACTCAAGCATGGAATTTGCCCTTGAAAACATGTCACAGTTGGGACTGATAGCCAACAGCTCTTACCTCTGAACATCTCCACAATCTTGGTTGCTTGCTTTTTTTGTTGACAGGTAGATGTTTATTGCAAATGATAGAAACTAAGCAGCATTTCAGCTCCATTCCCATGACAATTTTAACAATCATTTGGGAAATTCCAACTAATCATAGGACTGTGTTAATAATTCACAAACCATGGAGACCACTCCAGTGGAAGCCCTTACACTCTGAGTACAGAATCAACCCAGAACTGCTTGGTTCCAGTATCAAAAATTGTATTATTATCCTGAACAATGAGATGGTATCTGCTGTTTAATTTTATTTATTTGTTGGTGGGACAGAAACAGAGAGAAGTTGAGAGAAAAGGGAAGTAGAGTGGGAAAGAGACAGAGAGACACCTGAAGCATTGCTTTACCACTCATGAAGCTTCCCTTGCAGGTAGGGTTTGGGAGTTTGAACCTAAGTCATTGCACATGGTGATGTGTTCGACTGGGTGTGCCACCACTCAACCTCTATGGTAGCTATCTTCTGGCTAACATTTCCTTCTCTGGGAAAATATCCTTACAGGCTGGGTTAATAGGATGGCTTAGAGAGACTTCCTACTAGAGGGGGGTGAGGTTGATATGTCTACACTGATTGAATTCCTAAGCCTTTTATCATTTTTGATGGTGCAGGTGTTGTGTGCTATGCCACCTGGAACTCCTTTCCAAGACTAACTGACTTCTTCCTCCAGCTATTTGGGGGAAGGGTGTCAGTTGGCATCCTCAGAACTATTCTATCCAAGGCCACACCCCTTCCTGGCACAATGACTTGCCCAAGCTCCCGACTCCCTCCTCAGCTATTCTGAATGAACTTCTCAATTTTTGTCTTTATGGCAACACTTCTGACTTTAGTGTAAACTGCACCACTGCTTTTTCAACACTGATCTTTCTTTCTTTCTTTCTTTCTTTCTTTCTTTCTTTCTTTCTTTCTTTCTTTTTCTTTCTCTTTCCCTTCTCCACCTTCCATAGGTTGTGATTCTGACAATCTAAACTATTCTGGGGGACTGGTCAGTGGTGCACCTGTAATGCACATAAAATCACCATGTGTCAGGACCTGGGTTCAAACCCATACTCCCCACCTGTAGAGGAAGCTTCACTAGTGGTAAAACAGAGCTGTAAGCATCTTTCTGTCCTTCTCTCTATTTCTCTTTTTCTCTGTCAAAGAAAAAAAATGGCTAGGGGGCAAGGGAAGGCCACCAGAAATAGTGGGTTCCTTATGCAGGCACCCAGTCCCAGTGAATAAGCTTAGTGGTAAAATAAATAAATAAATAAACAAATAAAAATTAAACAAACACTTGCATGCTAATTTTCACCTCAGTGGTTTTTTTTTTAATATTTCAATTTCATTTATCTATTTATTTATTAGACAGAGAGAAATCAAGAGTGAAGGGGGCTATGGAGAGGGAGAGAGACAGAGCACCTGAGGCACTAACGGGTCATGAAACTTCCCACCTGCAGGTAGGGAGTGGGGGCTTATACCACCACCTGGCCCCCTTTCTTTCTTTTAAATATTTTGTTTATTCTTAGTATTTTTTTAGTTTGTTTAATGACCCAAGATAAATAATTGGCATGGCCTTTTTCCTGGTCTTACATGCAGGAATTGCTTTCTGGTAATTTGGGTGTGCCCAGGCAGCATGTATTGTTCCTCAATACATGTGCTATTTTTTTCCACATGGGATTTCTAAGGGGACAAATCCTGCCTCTACCAATCCCTGTCTGTACTCATAAAATTTTCAGTGCAGACAGAATTTACTAAATGTTAACTGCACAGGAGAAATTCTAAGGTGGGGTGGGGCAGTAGGAATAGAGAATTCTTCCGGGTCTTTTCTTTGTTTTTAAACACTGAGTGGTAAGTATCTCATGAGGTTAACTTAAACTTAAAAAGTACATACTGTGGGAGCCGGAGCTGTGGCCAGCGGGTTAAGCGCACGGCGCAAAGCACAAGGACCGGCATCAGGATCCTGGTTCTAGGCCCCGGCTCCCCACCTGCATGGGGGCGGCTTCACAGACAGTGAAGAAGGTCTGCAGGTGTCTATCTTTCTCTCCCTCTCTCTATCTTCCCATCCTCTCTCCATTTCTCTCTTTCCAATCCAATAACAATGATAGCAATAATAATAACAACAACAATGACAATAAACAAGGGCAACAAGAGGGAAAAAATGAATAAATAAAGTTCAAAAAATACATACTATGTTAAATTCGTTTGGGCTTAGTATTATGCACAGTCAAGTTTGTTGAACACCTGGAAAGCATTCTCTTTAGGCTCCATTTTGGGGGCAGAGAAATTCATTTCTTACAAAGTAGTCAGGGGGAGTGGTTTGTTTGTTTTCAGTTTTCTTACTTCAAGACATCTAACAAAATATCCTTCCACTACTGTTATTTTTTTATTCTGCATGCAGATTTTTATTTGTTTCTTGGTTGGGTTCCTGTTTAACCTATCCAAAATTAGAACTGGTTGGGAAATCTCTTAATAGCAAGCAATGTTAAGGTCAAACAAATAAATCTAGGAATAGTGTGAGCCACAGTTAATTAGGGTCATCCTGCCCCTTAAGATCTAAAGGAGAGAAGTTTAACCTTCCAACCCATGACTTGGAGAAACTCCAAGTCACTGCTCAGCAATTCTGTGAGTTTACAAAGAACTTAAATTCTCATGATCAGCTCTGACTCCAAGTTCTACTATGATGAATTTACAGCATTTAGGATTGAATGTTCCATCATCTCTTGCTTTTCTTATTAGGTGCCACATATATACAGCGATGGACCTAGTCTTCCCTTCTCTCTCTCTCTCTCTCTCTCTCTCTCTCTCCTTTTCCCTTCCATCTTCATACCCCTCTGACTCCCATCCCCACCCCCAGTACACACACCATTCACACAAGGCATTCTTTTTAAAAAAATTAATTTATTTATCACTGGATAGAGACAGAAATTGAGAGGGGAGGAGAGATAGTGAGGGAAAGAGACAGAGAGACACCTGAAGAACTGCTTCACCACTTATGAAGCTTTCCCCCTGTAGGTAGAGGATGGGGACTTGAACCTGGGTCCTTGTGCATTGTAATACCTGTAGTTAACTAGGTGCACCACTGCCTGGCCCCCTTACACACAAGGAATTCTTATACAAGTCAACTTTACTAGAGTTTGGAGAAGATGAATGTAGGAAAATCATGAATACACTACTCATCATCCTTGTGCTTAGAATACAAGTATTTTCTGGAGCAATCTACGCTCTAGTCTTTCTCTCTGTTTTTCCCCTTCCCTTCTAAGAGAAGAAAAAAAGAAAACTCTTCATCCTCTTATAGAGGCTCTTTCATGCCTCTCAAGCCCTGATGAGATCATGTTGACTCTGTGACAGAAACCCTAGTTCAAAGTGTTTTACACGGAGAATGCATCGGGTTTTATTCTTTATAATGTTTTATTTTAATGAGAGCTATATAGACAGAAAGACCAAAACACTGCTTTGCTCTGGTTTTTGGTGGCACTGGGGACTGAACCTAGGGTCTTCAAATCCCAGCTATGACAGTCTTTTGCATAACCATTATGCTGTCTCTCCGGTCCTCCACTGGGTCTTACAGATGAAAGTTTCTGGCATGTACATCACACATCTGATAAGTGACTAATACCAAATATTTACACAGAATTGACAAATTTCTACAAAAGAAGTAAAAATAAACCAGTAAAAAAGTAGGCCAAAGAACTAAACAGTTTTCTTTTTTTTTTCTAAACAGTTTTCTAAAGAAGCAATTTACATGTCCCCACAGATACATGAATAAATGCTACACTAAATTTCACTTAGGATTAGAGAAGTATAAATTAAAACTTCACTGATCACTTTCCTGCATACTTCTCTCAATTCATACCAACTAATAGTCCATCTGCTGAACCCAACCTATTCAATGCAACCAATACCTCAACATGTTTCACTTTGGATTGTGACCAGAGACATCAGGTGTGAAATGTCAACCCTCTAGCTTCATTACTCTGGTGAGACTTTTCCTAGCTCATAGGACTCTTTATTCCATTTTAGGTGATTTACTTCCTAACAAAGCCTCAAAACCTAGATATATACCAGGGCTCATGAGATAGGACACATGTACATGTATCCATAAGTTAGGGGGAAATATATACCTTAAAGCAAAAATGAACAATAGTTTGCAGTGAGTCAATAAATGCTGTAAGCAAATAGAAAGACCTAAAAAAAAAAAAAAGACATCATAAAGTACCTAATCAAATAGTTTCTACTTAGACCTAGACACCCTCTCACCTACTATTTCACTTCTCTCAATCACTCCAAAGCTAACTTTGCCAAAGGACTACAAAAGCTGGATAAAGGCAAGAGACTGGCACACTTTAATGATAACTCTTTGGTCACTACCAGGCCAACCCATCACCTGGGGCCTTAGTCAGGTAGTCTTAGGATTCCCACAAAGACATGAGAAACCTAGACCTCTAACAGATCCCTCTCTCCACTGCCACTGGTCATCTCCATCAGGAACAACACAATGGACCCTTTTATGGACCCCTATAGACCTTGACCTCAATGTGGGTCAACAATGGTAGGGAATGTTCCATTCTCCGAAGGGAGGTTGGGCAATGTCCTCTACCACTTGAGGAAGATGGGTCCTGAAATTAGTGCAGCCTGGAATGTTCCTAGCCATAACCACAGTATGCCAGCTCAGATCTACAGGGATACAGAACTTACATAGGTTCCTAAGCTGAATATGGGCTCCAGATCAAATCGACGGGGTTTACAATTAACAATATTTATGTACTTTCCCCATATTTGGGAGCTACTTCCTTCCTTCATCCAGCTTTCTAGTGCTTTTTCCAACTGACACCATCTCCCCAGATAATACCTTGGGTCAACCTGCATATTAGATGTCAGACTTAGGCAGAAACTAGTAAAGTCATGGGCCCTGTGGAATATACCTAAAATAGACCTACTAGCTTTTTCCAAAATGGAGACCCCCCAAATCTTCATCTGCAATATTCTTGGCTTTAGGTTCATAATTAGTCAAAAAAAATTTCTGCATTATATCTTAACTCTTTTTCAGCCACCAGATGCTACCATGACACCAACCTGACTTCACTGGACAGATGACCTCACTAATGTGTCCCGGAGCTCTGCCTCCCCAGACCCCTACCCCACTAGGGAAAGAGAGAGACAGGCTGGGAGTATGGATCAGCCTGCCAACATCCATGTTCAGCAGAGAAGCAATTACAGACGCCAGACTTTCTACCTTCTGCACCCCATAATGACCCTGGGTCCATACTCCCAGAGGGTTAAAGAATAGGAAAGCTTTCAAGGGAGGGGATGGGATACAGAGTCCTGGTAGTGGGAATTGTGCTGAATTGTACCCCTCTTATCCTATGGTCTTGTCAGTATCGCTATTTTATAAATTAAAAAATATATATTTTAAGAAACTGCACTGAGAAATCATCTAACCCCTGAGAGAATGGCTTACTTTAACAAATCAAGAAAAGACATGTATTGGCAAGGTTGTGGAGAAAAAGACTTGCTCCACTGCTGGTGGGAATGCAAACTGGTGCAGTCCCTTTGGAAGACTGTATGGAGAGTCCTTCAACAAGTAATGTTGGAATTACCTTGTGGTCCAGTGATATCATTCTTATGCATTTATCCAATGGACACTCAAACACTAATTCAAGGGGACATATGTTCATACCTCATTGTTCACAGTAGCCCAAAAGGGAGTAGGGCAGTAGCGCAGCGGGTTAAGGGCATGTAGCGTGAAGCACAAGGACCAGCATAAGGATGCTGGTTCGAGCCCCCGGCTCCCCACCTGCAGGGGAGTCGCTTTGCAAGAGGTGACCCAGGTCTGCAGGTGTCTGTCTTTCTCTCTCCCTCTCTGTCTTCCTCTCCTCTCTCCATTTCTCTCTGTCCTATCCAACAACGACCACATCAACAATAATCACTATAACAATAAAACAAGGGCAACAAAAGGGAATAAATAAATAAATATTAAGAAATAATAATAAATAAACACAATAGCCCCAAAGTGGAAGCAGCTAAATGCCCACAGACAACAGACTAAAGAAGTTATAAGATATATACTCCATGGAATACTACTCTGCAATTTAAAAAAAAAATTTTTAATGTGTCTTTTCGGACAAAATGGATGAAACTGTAGATGATTATGCTTACTGGAAAAAGTAAAAAGATGGAAGACAACTGCTGGATGATTTCACTCATATGTATATAATCTAGAGATCTGATACATATGAACTTGAGGGAGGAAAAAAAAGACGCATTGTTGGTTTCTTATTTTGCCTCCAGGGTTATTGCTGGGTCTCGGTGCCTGCACTGCGAATCCACTGCTCCTGGAGGCCATTTTTTCCTTTTTCTTTCCCTTGTTGTTTATCATTGTTGTTATTATTACTGTATTGTTGTTGTTGTTGGATAGGACAGAGAGAAATCAAGAGAAGGAAGGCAGACAGACAGGGGGAGAGAAAGGCAGACACCTGCAGACCTGCTTCACTGCCTGTGACGCAAACCCCTTGCAGGTAGGGAGATGGAGGCTCGAACCTGGATTCTTATTCAGGTCCTTGCACTTTGTGCCATGTGAGCTTAACCCGCTGCACTACTGCCTGAGCCCTGCAAGCATTGTTTTTAAGAGTTGTGAGAACCAGGCCAAGTGGTGGCGCACCTAGTTGATTGCACATGTTACAGTGCTCAAGGAGCCGGGTTCGAGCCCCCAGTCCCTACCTGCAGAGGGAAAGTTTCAGGAGTGGTATAATAGGGCTGCAGATGTCTCTATGTCTCTCTCCTTCTCGATCTCCCCATTCCTTTCAATTTCTGGCTGTCTCTATCCAATAAAAATAAAGATAATCTTAAAAAACATTCAGTTAAAAAAAAAGAGTTGTGAGAAGTAAGATGGCTACCCTTGAGAGGTAGGAAGGTGGTAGGTGGTGGTGTGAAATTAGACCCTGTAATCTTAAAATCTTGCCTGGGCCAGTATTAAGTGCACCTGATTGGGGCCATGTTATAATGAGCAAGGACCAAGGTTCAAGCCCCTGGTCCCCACCTTCAGGGGGAAAGCTTTGCTAGTGGTAAAGCAGTGGGTGTCTCTCTGTCTTTCATCCCCTCCTTGCTCAATTTCTGGCTGTCTCTATCCAATAAATAAATAAATAAATAATAAAATATTTTAAAAATATTGTAACCTATTATTAATCACAAATAAGAAAATTAATTTTTTTTTTAAGTTTTCAGCATGGATATAAAAACTACCATGTCAGCAGACCAGTTTTCCTTCTCTGCTTGCTAGCTCCATTCTGCTCTGAGCAGGCCTTCTTTTTTTTTTTTTAAGTTTGTATTTATAAAATGGAAGCACTGACAAAACCATAGGGTAAGAGGGACACAATTCCCTCTACCAGAGCTCCATATCACATCCCCTTCCCTGATAGCTTTCCTATTCTTTATCCCTCTGGGAGTCTGGACCCACGGACATTATGGGGTGCTGAAGGTGAAAGGTCTGGCTTCTGTAATTGCTTCCCCACTGAACATGGGCATTGGAACACGATCCATACTCCTAGCCTGTCTCTCTCTTTCCCTAGTGGGGCAGGGCTCTGGGGAGTTTAGGGCTCTAGGACACATTGGTAGGGTTGTCAGCCCTGGGAAGTCCGGTTGGCATCATGGTAGCATCTGGAACTTGGTGACTGTAAAAGAGTTAAGATAAAAGCAAAACAAATTGTTGACTAATCATGAACCTAAAGGCAAGAATATTGTGGATGAAGATTTGGAGTCTCCATTTTGGAAAAAGCTAGTAGGTCTATTGGTATATTCCATGACCCAACTAGTTTTTGCCGGTGCCTGACATCCAGTATGCAGGTGACCTAAGCAATTTTCTGTGGGATGGTGTCACAGTTGGAAAAAGGAACAAAGGGATTTAGGCAGTAGCGCAGCAGATTAAGTGCACATGGCGGCAAAGTGCAAGGGCCTACGTAAGGATCCCGGTTCAAGCCCCCAGCTCCCCACCTACAGGGGGTCATTTCACAAGTAGTGAAGCATGTCTACATGTATCTATCTTTCTCTTCTCTTCTCTATCTTCCCCTCCTCTCTTCATTTCTCTCTGTCCTATCCAACAACAACAGCTATGACAACAATAACAAT
Source organism: Erinaceus europaeus (assembly GCF_950295315.1). Classification (NCBI taxonomy): domain Eukaryota; kingdom Metazoa; phylum Chordata; class Mammalia; order Eulipotyphla; family Erinaceidae; genus Erinaceus; species Erinaceus europaeus. The sequence continues at coordinate 20,775,297 of NC_080171.1, forward strand.
TATAACAAGCACAACAACAAGGGCAATAAAATGGGAAAAATGGCCTCCAGGAGCAGTGGATTCGTAGTACAGGCATCGAGCCCCAGCAATAACCCCGGAGGCAAAATAAATAAATAAATAAATAAATGTTTAAAAAAAAGAAAGGAAGGAAGGAAGAAAGAAAGAAAGAAAGAAAGAAAGAAAGAAAGAGGACCAGAAAGCTGCATCAGGGAAGAGAATAGCTCCCAAATATGGGGAAAGTATATAAATATTTTTAACTGTAAGCCACATCGATCTGATATCTGGGGCCCATAGTCAGCACAGGAGCCTATGTAGCCTCTACATCCCTGTAGGTCTGAGCTCACATTCCATGGTCATGGCTAGGAACATACTAGGTTGCGCCAATTTCAGGACCCATCATCCTCCGGTGATAGGCAGAGTATGCTATCCAACCTCCCTTCAGAGAATGGAACATTCCCTACCATTGTTGATTTACATTCAGGACCAGGTCCAATAGGGGCCCACAGAGGGGTCCCTTATGTTGTTCTTGATGGAGACGACCAGTGACAGTGGTGAGAGGGATCTGTTAGAGGTCTAGGCCCATCATATCTGTGTGGGAATCCCAAGACTCCCTGACTAGAGCCCCAGGTGATGGGGTGGTGAATAGGCCTTCTTAACAGAGGCCCTTTCTGACTGTTTGGGGAGCTTTATTACCACCTCCAATATTCACTCTCAAGGGAAAGAATGGAGTCACTTCTGTCTCTTGCACCCCATTGTCTGTGAGTGAATCATGTGTCTGTCTCTTCACCTATTACCACTGTGGGCCAGGGAATGTTACTAGCTGATTGCCTTAGGTTTCTTTTAGTGATCTAATCATGGAGCTCCAGGAGGGGGGATTTGTCTTAGTCCAACTCCTGCAGTAGCCAATGGCTTATCAGAGGGGATCCAGAAAAGAAAACCCCAGAAGGGTGAGGCATCCTCCTGCAAGAACCCAACACAAAGCATCCAGGGCACTCACCCTCCCCTCCACCTCATCTTCACACACACAGCTTGGGGGGCCTTATTTTGAATACCAACAGACTGAAATCTTGATATGATTGCTTGACCTCTTGCTCAATCATCTAAGCAAAGGTCATTCTTCTACCCCTTAGTATAGAATGGGAAAGCTCTTTTAAAAAAAAAAAAAAAAACTTTTTTTTTAAACAAATTATTTATTTATTGGACAGACAGAGAGGTTGAGGTGGAATGGGGAGATAAGAAGAGAGGAGAGAGATACCTGCAGCACTGCTTCACTACTTGCAAAGGTCCCCCCACCCCCTGCATGTGAAGACCAGGGGCTTGCACCTGGATTCTGGTGCATGGTACTGTTGGCACTTAATTAGGTGTGCCACCTCCTGTGCCTTTGTTAATTTGGTTTTTACTAGAGAAATGCTCAGCTTTAGTTTACCTGGGGATTGAACCTAAGGCCTCAGGTATGAAACACTAATAACTATCATGCTGTCTCCCCAGCCCAGGAAAAGTTCAGTTTTGCAGATAGTCGAATATAATCTGTGGGGGCCAGAAATCTTCCACATCCCGATGGTAGCAGGTACATGTTTGCAAAAATCATGCTCAAATTGTGTGTTTTACTGTAAATTTGTTATTGTTCTTTTGTTAATTTTATTTTTCTAATTTCCTGCACGATAGCCAGCAGATGCTTCAAGTGTAATGATCTATTAGGCCTCCTTTACATTAAGCCTTATTCATTCTGAGCTGAAGACAAGCCAGCTAAGGCCTCCAGACTAAGAAACCCAAAATGGGTTTGAGGTCAGGCCTAAATTAGTACTAAGAGAGTGAGTTTGGGGCCTGGGAGGCGACTTTATAAAAAATAACGATAATGTGTGAGTGTAACACCCTCTTTCAGAGCTGCTCGGAACAAAAAGTCTTTGTGAAACCATAAAGTTTTATTTTTAAACTTCCCCCACCCACTCATTATCTTTGACAAAATTTATCTTTTTTTCCCCTTCTTGTGGAATCTGGGTATCACACATATGCAATTTCTCCAATTTCAGGATGCTTTTTCAGTCAGACAGTGATAGATGCACAATGAAAAAGAGAGAGACAGAGAGAGAGAGACAGAGAGAGAGAGACCATAGCACTAGAGCTTCCCCTGATTATGTGACATTTCTATATGTTGCCAGCGTTCAAACCTGGACACTTTAAATGGCTTGGCGCACACCACACCCTATCCAGTGAGCTATATCTTTGGACCTAATCTTTCTTTTTTCTTTCTTTCTCCCTCCCTTTCTTCTTTTCCTGTTTTTTTTTTTTTCCTTCTTTCTTTCTTTTTTTTTTCTTTTGCCTCTTTTGAACTTATTTTTTTGTACTCTTCTGATATTCCCCCCTTCAGAATTTCCTCTAAGGGGGCAAGGGAGACAACATAATGGTTCTGCAAAAGAGCCTGAGGGAGGCTTTCATGCTTTGAGGCTCTGAGGTGCCATTATCCATTCCTAGCAGCACCATAAACAAGGCAAAGCTGACCAGTTCTCTGGTCTCCCTGCCCCCTCCTCTCTCATTAAAATAAAGTTGTGTTTTTTGTTTTTTTTTTTAATTATCTATCTCTATGGTTAAGTGGTACCCACAAGTTGGTTCAACCACACCTCCCATTGTCCCAGTATTGTGTCTGGATTTCACATTTCCTCTCACATTCCTCAGGCACTGTCTCCATAGGGCTGTATCTTGTCTGCCTGCATCTTTTGCAGTCCCGTATTCTAATTCCCTCTACTATGACACTGCTCTTTTGAAATTTTCATGCTTAATTATAGCCAGCCCAGGTAAGGACTAAACTTCTTGATTTCTCATCATCTGTTTCAATTTAACTTTTTGCTTTGAGCAGACAAATACGATAGATGGAAAATAGTTACTGAGGGTATGGAGAAAGTGGTAATTTTCTTTTAGACTGATGGGATTAATGTCACATAAGAAAAAAAACTTGTTTTTCAGACAATGGAGAGAATGAGGAGATGATACTTAATGGGTTCTTAGAATGGTTAAGAGATCAGTTTACTAATGTGTCTATCAGACTGAAGGCATTGTTTTAGTCGCCTTCCTTGTATTTTTTATCCAATTCAGTCTTCATCACCTTGTCACCAGCTACTTACTTATTTATTTTTCCTTTTTATACAGGTTGAAACTAAGATCAGTTTGTCTCAGGTCACACATTCACCGACATGGAAGAGATATATTTGGATAGAGAGATCCATTTAAGTTCAAAGTCTGTACTTACCCCAAAAGATGTTGGTCAGTGACCCTCATCTTGTAGAGTTTGGTGGATCTCCAACCAGGCAAAAATAAGAGATGAGCTTTGTCACTAGCATACTGCTAAGCATCGTTGCACATGTCAGAGACTGACTATTTCACTTTAACTAGAGTGTAAACCAAGAACAAAGGAAGAAAAATGATCTTTTTTTCCCCCTGCTTCTATTGAGGAGTGCTCAGCCATAATAACAGTCTTAAAATGCCATTCCTACTTTGCTTTAATAGGAAGGGCTACTTATTTCTTTTTAACGTTTTATTTACTGGATGGAGACAGAAGTTGAGAGGGGTGGGGGAGACAGAGAGGGAGAGAGACACTTGCAGCCCTGCTTTACCACCCTCAAAGCTTCCCCCCTGCAGGTGGAAACTGGGGGCTTGAACCTAGGTTCTTGAGCATGTGTGCTCAGCCTGGTTCACCAATGCCTAGCCTCCACATCTATTGATTTTAAAGAAGATACTCCAGGGTCAGGCAGGGGCGCACCTGATTGAACACATATGTTTATATGCAAGAGGATCCAGGTTCAAGCTGCCGATACCCACCTACAAGGGGACAGCTTTATAAGTAAAGTAGTGCTGCAGATGTCTATGTCTCTCTCTCTGTCTCTCTGTGTGTGTGTGTCTCTCTCTCTTTCTACCTTCCCCTTCCTTCTCAATTTCTTTCAGTTGTTATCCAAAATAAATAAATAAAGGTGGGGTAGATAGCATAATGGTTATGCAAAGAGACTCTCATGCCTGAGGCTCCAAGGTCCCAGGTTCAATCCTCCACACCACCATCAGTCAGAGCCGAGCAGTGCTCTGGTAAAAAAACAAAGACAAAAGCAAAATAATAATAAAAATAAATAAATAAGGAAACCTGCCCCAATACCTATCGACATCTAATCTCTGACAAAGATTCCCAGATTATTAAACGGGGAGAGGGGAGTCTCTTCTTCAACAAATGGTGTTGGAAAAACTGGGTTGAAAGATGCAGAAGAATGAAACTGAACCACTATATTTCACCACACACAAAAGTAAATTCCAGATGGATCAAGACTTTAGATGTTATACCAGGAGCTAGCAAATACTTAGAGGAAAATATTGGCAGAACTCTTATCCATTTAAATTTCAAAAGCATAGCCAGTAATACAAATCCAATTACAAAGAAGACTAAAACAAAAACCAATGGGACTACATCAAATTAAAAAACTTCACTGCAATAGAAACCACCACCAAAACAAAGAGACCTCTCACAGAATGGGAGAAGATCCTTACATCAGACAAGAGGCTAATAACCAAAAATTATAAAGAACTCATCAAATTCAGCAAAAAAAAAAAAAAAGACCCATCCAGAAATGGAGACAGGACCTGAACAGAATATTCACCATAGAAGAGATCCAAAAGGTCAACAAACATAAAAAAAAAAAGTTCCAACTCATTTATTCTCAGAGAAATGTAAATAAAGACAACAATGAGATAACACTTCACTCCTGTAAGAATATCATATATACAAAGGAACCCTCCTACACTGCTGGTGGGAATGTAAATTGGCTTAACCCCGATGGAGAGCAGTCTGGAGAACTCTCAGAAGGCTAGAATTGGACCTGCACTAAGACCCTTCAATTCCTCTCCTGGGGATATATCTTAAGGAACCCAACACACCCATCCAAAAACATTTCTATGTTTATAGCAGCACAATTTGTAATAGCCAAAACCTGGAAGCAACCCAAGTGTCCAACAACAGATAAGTGGCTGAGTAAGTTGTTATATATACACAATGGAATACTATTCAGCTATTAAAAATGGTAAATTCACCTTCACCTCATGCTGTATAGAGCTTTAAGGAATCATGTTAAATGAGATAAGTCAGAAAGAGAAGGATGAATATGGGATGATCAGAAGCTCAAAACAAGATCACAGGCTGGGGTAGATAGCATAATAGTTATGCAAAAAGACTCTTATGCCTGAGGGTTCAAAGTTCCAGGTTCAGTCCTCCACACCACCATAAGCCAGAGCTGAGCAGTGCTCTGGTAAAAAAAAAAAAAAAAAATCAGAAGGGAAAACGCTAAGCAGAACTTGGACTGGAGTTGGTGTATATTGCATCAATGTAAAAGACTTTGGGGGGAGGGGGAGAGGGTAGGGTTCAGGTTTTGGAACATGATGGCAGAGAAGAACCTAGTGGGGGTTGAATTGTTATGTGGAAAACTGGGAAATGTTATACATGTACAAACTATTGTATTCTACTGTCAACTATAAACCATTAATCTCCCAATTAAGAAATTAAAAAAAAAAAAAAGGAAACCCAGTAGTTGGTACTACAAAGTTTGCTGTCCTCCTAAAAGACAGTAAGTGTGTGTGCCACATGGACCTCAAAGTTCCAGACATGAGTCTTTGAGAAGTTGTGTATTTCAGTATCACTTTTGTGTGGAGACTGAAGTTGCAGAGGAACACAGAAACACACCTATGCCCAGGGTTCAAACTCCCAGTGCCCACCAGCGGAGGTAATGGCTCATGAGTGGTAAAGCAGATCTGCAGGTGTCTCTATATCTCTCTCTCCCTGTCTCTCCCTCCCCTCTCAATTCCTCTCTGTCCTATCAAATAAAGAAAGAAAGGGGAAAAAAAATCAGCCACTGGAAGCAGTGAATTTATATGCAGGTAAGCAACTCCAGATAAGCCTGGTGGCAAGTACAATTTGAAATAACAATAATAATTAATAAATAAATACTGATAAAACAAATGATTGTCACCTTCCAGCATAACAGTTATCTGGACTCAAATGTCTTTTGGGATACTATTATTTCCTTAGGTAATTACTTTAAAAAAATTTATTTTCAGGCAAAAACTAATAAAGTCATGGACCCTTTGGAATATAACTAAAATAGACCTACCAACTATCTATAAAATGGAGACCTCCCCCAACTCTTCATCTGAACTATTCCAGCCTTTAGGTTCATGATTAGTCAACAATTTGTTTGGCTTTATGTTTTAACTCTTTTTTCAGCCACCAAGTCCCAGATGCTACCATGATGCCAACCGTACTTCCCTGGGCAGATGACCCCCACCAATGTGTCCTGGAGCCCCGCTACCCTGGATCCCCACCCCACTAGGGAAAGAGAGACAGGCTGGGGTTATGGATTGACCTGCTAACACCCATGTTCAGCGGGGAAGCAATTACAGAAGCCAGACCTTCCATCTTCTGCACCCCATAATGACCCTTGGTCCCTACTTCCAGAGGGTTAAAGAATAGTATCAGGGGAGGAGATACAAAGCTCTGGTGGTGGGAATTGTACCCCTCTTATCCTATGGTCTTGTCAGTGTTCCCATCTTATGAATAAATAAATTTTTAAAAAAAGTTTTATTTATCTACTAAAGAGGTAAGAGGAAAGGGAAAGAGAAGCAGAGCATTACTCTGGTACATGTGCTGCCAGGGATTGAACTCAGGACCTTATGCATATGGGTCTAATGCTTTATTCACTGTGCCACCTCCTGGACTACATTACTTCTTTTAAAATTAGTTCAGATATAGTTCATTTGAAAAGACAATGTAGTCTATGGCCATACCACCCAGAACAAGCCTGATCTCATCTTAAAAGACCATGGAAAATTTCCCTCATGGGCACAATAGCTCTTTCATAAGTTTGCAAAGCCTAACAATTATAATGATACACATTCAAACATATTAGCATAAGCATGACTAATATTAGCACACTGAGCTATACACAGGTGTTTGTCTATTAAATTAGCCTACATTAAGACAAGTATGTAATTACAAGGAAGGTCAGAGAGGTTGGTCCAGCTTCATTCTTTTAGAGAAGTAGATTTTGTTATTTACGGGAGAGGTCAAGTTGAACCTTTTTCTAGACTCCTGGGCCCTGATGGAGTATTATTAAGTCAGAGAGTGACTCAGATTTGCAGTTCAAACAAGTTATAGTTCAAATCATTTCTCTCTCTTCCTTTCCACTCTCAGGAGCACTGCTCAGCTCTGGCTTGGTGGTGCTAAGGACTGAACCTGGGACCTCAGAGCCTCAGACATCAAAGTCTCTTTGCATAACCATGATATTATCTCCCCCTGCCCTCCTTTTTAAATATTTTTATTTATTGATATTTAAAAAAAATAATTTAATTTAATTCTTATTGGATACAGACAGAGATAAATTGGGCGGGGAATAGAAAGGGAAAAGACGGAGAGACACCTGTAACACTGCTTCACCAGTCGTGAAGCTTTCCCACTGCCAGTAGGGACCAGAGGCTTGAACCTGGGTCCTTGTACATTGTAATGTGTGTGGCTCCTTTATTTATTTTAATAAGAAATAAGGAGAGGCCAAAACACTGCTCAGTTGGTATATTACACCAAAGTAAAAGATCTCTGGGGTGGGTGGGGGCAGAGTACAGGTCCTGGAAAAGGATGACAGAGGACCTAGTGGGGATTGTATTGTTATATGGAAAACTGGGAAATGTTATGCATGTACAAACTATTGTATTTACTGTTGACTATAAAACATTAATCCCCCAATAAAGAAAATTTAAAAAAAAAAAAAAAAAAAGCACTGCTCAGCTGTGGCTTCTGGTGATGTCAAGGACTGAACCTGGGACCTCAGAGCCTCAGGAAGGAAAGACTTTTGCATAACCATTATGCTATCTCCCCAGTTCAGCCAAATCATTTCTAGGGATTTTAACACCACTGTATCTTTGGAACTTTCTTGTTTTTGTCCCCTCTCACATCTGACTCCCCAGATCTATCACTCAAGATTAGCAAAATATAGCACACAAAGATCAAAAGTCAACTTGAAAATATAAAGTCATTGTGTCTAAATGTTAATAAAACAAGGTTAGCAATAAATCACATTGTTAAGAATCAGAATGTCATAAACACAAGACTAGAGGTTATGAATCATAATTCACTACATGGAACACCACCATCCTAGAAGAATGAACTAAAAACAACAGCAAAGATGAAGTCAATGAATAGCACAGGTCAGAGATTGGAGGACTGGATTGAAAAGGTCAGAAACATTCAGAAATGCAAAAGGCAAAGGTCACCAGTTTAGACTAGCGAGGTAGCATAGTAATGTTTATTTGCTTGCTTAGTGTTTTTTATCCTGTTTACTGTTAAGCTGAGAGTGATTATTAGACTTCCTGCTTGATTAGTTATCGAAGGTCATTTGAGGAAGGGTAATATCAATTATCTAGTAGACCTTAAGAATAGAATTCTACAAACTCAATTAGACAAGTTCCTAATATCTTAGAGACAACATACTGAAGTCATATAGTAAGAGTGAACTTACAGCAGTTTTTCTGGTAACAACGCCAAAAAAATGTTATCTAGACTTTATGCAACATAGGATAGCAAATCACCAACATAAAAAAAGGTAATTTACTACAAGTTAGAGAAAAGACACTGCTACAAATCTAATGTCAACTTTCTTGGTCAACTGCAAAGTTAATAAAAGTTGAAAACAGCTGATGGCTTTACATCATATTTTTCTTGCAGTAAAACCTTGTTGTAGTACATTAATGGTAATGAATCACATTGAAGTTCTCAGATGAAATGAGCTGATAGCAGGGTACATAAATACTTCACAAATAAGTAATTACGCAAACCAAAAACTGCCTCTCAAATTGTTTTTCCCCAAAGCACTCCTCAGCTCTAGCTTATGGTGGTGCTGGGGTTTGAATTTAAGACTTGTGGGGAGTGGGGCGGTAGCGCAGCTGGTTAAGCGCATGTGGTGCAAAGCGCAAGCACTGGCTGAAGGATTCCAGTTCGATCCCTGGGCTCCCCACCTGCAGGGGAGTCACTTCACAGGCGGTGAAGCAAGTCTGCAGGTGTCTATCTTTCTCTCCTTCTCTCTGTCTTCCCTTTCTCTCTCTATTTCTCTCTGTCCTATCCAATAACGACGATTTCAATAACAACAGTATATAACTACAACAATAAAACAAGGGCAACAAGAGGGAATAAATAAATAAATATTTTTTTAAAAGACTTTGGCGATGCAGCCTTAAGAGTTTGATTGGGAGTCCCGCGGTAGCGCAGCGGGTTAAGCGCACATGGAGCAAAGCACAAGGAACAGGTAAGGATCCCAGTTCGAGCCCCCCCGCTCCCCACCTGTAGGGGAGCCCCTTCACAGGCAGTGAAGCAGGTCTACAGGTGTCTTTCTCTCCCCCTCTCTGTCTGCCCCTCCTCTCTCCATTTCTCTCTGTCCTAACAACGGCGACAACAATAATTACAACAATGAAAACAAGAGCAACAAAAGAGACAATAAATAAATATAAAAAAAAGTTTGTATGATCATTATGCTATGTCTCCAGTTCAAATAAGGTTTTTTTCAAATATATTTTTTATTTTTATATTTTATATATTTGTCTGTGTGTGTGTGTGTCAGAGAGAGAGAGGGAGAGGGAATCACTCTGGTACATGCTGTGCCAAGCTTGGGGACCTCATCTCTTAACCCTTTACCCACTTTACCACCTCCTGGACCCTGGGATTGCATCTCTGAAGACACTAATTACTTTATAGGACTTTGGTGTGCAAGCAACATGGCAAGTGATACTGTTGAAAACGAAATTAATTTTCTTCTGATCTGACTCTGAGGCCAAGTGAAACAGGAAGTAGAAAACAATGTTCTAGTCCATGTAATTTTTCATATAACATTGGACACATTCTCAATGTACAATATCCGTTCAGCAGAGTTGATTTAAAGACACAAACAAGTATACAGTCTGATCTTCTTCTGATGTGTCTTCAGTGACTTGGGAATATATGTAAAACCTCTGATGCCTATCACGGGGAGATGGAAATATACATAGGGACAACTCTTTGACTCATATGCAGATGAGATTAAGTGCTGAAATTATTCAAATGTGATTATGGAAAACATGACTTCTCTAATTTTATTTATTTTTTGAGGTGCAATGTTTTAATCTTTTACAAATAGGAAGGAAAGTGGGAAGTAGAAAATCACACTTCTAGTTAAATCTTTTTAACCTACAACATTGGAAGCTCAAAATTCCAAATCATTTTGGAATACTAAAGAAAGCAAGAAACCAGTGTGCTTTACAATACTAACCACTTGGGAATGTCATGAGCTTACTTCTATTCAACAGTACTACAGACCTGTAACAATCAGGAACAGGGTGAAAAAAATTCTTTGTTTTCACTTTGAGGCTTTTGAAGTGACATAACATATACCCTAATTTTTTTTCCTAAAATAAAAATGATTTTTTTTTCATTTCTTCACAAAAAACCACACAGGTATTATTCAACCCAAATTAACTTTGAATCTGGGCCCAGATAAAGCACTGAGCAATTTGGTTCTATTTTATTAGCTTCTTAATTTTCATCTGTAGTTATTGAAATGTCTAGAAACACATGTTTCAATTTATAATTCAAAACAAACAAACAAAGCATGAAGTAATTCATTTCTGGTCCTCCACTTGCTGAGGACCAATACAAAGGAGGGTGCAGGCACTAATGCAATGCCACCCTAAACTGTAGTTCACTTAGAGATGGCTGTGGAACTTGCTCGTGCAAAACTTAAGAGAGCCTGTGTTTATGTGGAAAGTGCTAGAAGGTATTTTCTGAGGTAAAGTCATGTCCCTCTGGGTGATATAAATCTATTCCTAAAATGAGTGAATGGAGCCGACTCAGTGGTAGAGCTCTGGACTCACCGGTTGTAAGGCCCTGAGTTTGATCCCCAGCACTGCATATGTCAGACATTGCTTTGGCTTCTCTCTCCCTCTCTTTCTCTCATGAAATCAATAAATCTTTCTTTTTAATGAAATAAAAAAATAGCTCACCTGGAAAGTGCTCTGCTTTGCCACGTGCTCGACCCAAGTTCTAGTGGGGTCTCCACAGCATTGAAGGAAGTGTTGATGCTGTGATCTCTTTCATTCTCTCTCTCTCTCTCTCTCTCTCTGTGTGTGTGTGTCTGTCTTGATTGACTGATTGATTGATTGATTCATTCAGTCAGTCAGTCAGTCATTAAAAATGTTAACCCAGTCTTGGAGTGAGTGCATGGCTGACAACCTGTTCCATGTTGGTTTCTCATGGCCCTCCTATGTGGCCAGTATTATTTCAATCCCTGGAGAAAGCTGTAGTCCAGAGAGGTTCAGTACTTTGTTTATTGTCCACAGGAGCAAATGACATTCTGGGCTAAACATAAGTGAAAATGTCTACTGATTTGAAAGGAGAAAACAAAACACTGTATTAGCCTTACCCTTTTCTTGCTTTCATGGGGGAGGGGGCATTGAGAGAGAAAGAGAAGAAGGAAACTTTGGGCTAGCTGATTCTCTCCTTGAGGGTGAGGATGAATCCCAGTTTTCCCCAGAAGTAAAGCTGGACAACACTGGAGTGAAAAGACAAACTTCTAGAAGCCCTGAGAAGAAGCCCTATTTCTGAAAGGTGTAAAATCCCTGGGTGCTTTTTCATCTTTTCTCCCATTTAACCTTGTTTGTCCCTGGGAACTGACATCGTTGGGGTTTGTGAGTTGTCACCAGGGAGTGGAGCAAGACTTTGTGTCATAAACAAGAGCCAGTGCCAGAATCCCTGGCCAGCCTCTGTGTGGACAGACTGCCAAGAAAGCCTGGCCTTGTGACAGCAAGGTTCAGTTGACCCAGCCAGTGATCACTGAAGAGGGCTCTGGCAGGAAAGAGAGGGGTTTTTTCTTTTCTTTTTCTTTTTTTTTTTTTTTTTTTTGGGGGGGGGGCGATGTACACACATGCATTTGGTTTTCTTTCTTTCTTTTTTTTTTTTTTTTGTTTATTTTAAAAAGAGAGACACAGAGAGAACAATAAACAGAGAGAACGACCAAAGCATTGCTCAGCTCTGGCTTTTGGTGGTGCTAGGGATTGAACCTGGGGCCTCAGAGCCTCAGACAGGAAAATCATTTTGCATGACCACTATGCTATCTCCCCAGCTCCTGCATGTGGTTTTCTAGAGAAAATGTCCAATGCTTCCAGCAAATTCCTGAGAGTTCAGCACCCTCACTGGAGAAACTGCCCTGAAGAGAAGCACGGAGCCTGATCTTCCAGGAGAGGATACCCAGCTCACACAGCTTTTATTTCTAGAGCTACTAAGCCCAGGCTATCAGCCCACTCTCCTCTTATAAATCCCCAAGGCACTTAAGAAAGACCACAGTGGGGGATGGGGAGTAACTGCCTTTTCTAGTCTAAACCTAATCCTCCTTAAACCTGGGCTGACCTGGGCTACCAGGAATCCTGCCAGTGCCAAATGATATGGTGTTTATTCAGCTCAGGTCTCAGCCCCTGAGCAGCTCCTGAGCCAGGAGCTCAAAGGAGAGCTTTTTTTTTTTAGCTTCCACCTGTGGGTGAATGGGTAAACAAAGGACCAGTCAAGAAAGAGGAGGACCAGTGTTTGAGGACAATGCCTTTGTGCAGCTCCAGCTCAAATAAGGGCACAGCTCCTAAGGAAAAATGCTTGAGGCATGCCCAAATGCCCAGTGGTTCAGAAGCCTGGCTTCAGCTAATTATAAGGCGCCCTGTTTCCCCCTCAAATCACCCTAGACAGGGCACCCTCCCTCTCTAGATCAAGCTGGCAGAGCCACAGCTTGTGAATGAATTTGTCTGGTAGCGTGCTTTCTAGAATGTTCTCTGAAAAGCTTCAGATCTGAGAGGGTGATGTGGAGCTCAGAACACATGACCTTCCTCCCACCCCCACCATGTCACCAGAGCAGCTGTTTTGAACTGTTTTCTATCTGGGGGTGATCTGTGCTCAGCTTCCAGCTGATGGATGTGGGAGACGTTCTGTGGCTGAAAAAAATGTTTGAGAAACCTCTTCTAATAACAGATTCCACAGACCTTTCCCTGAGAGGGTCCACAGCAATGGAGAAGTCTTAGCCTAAGAGTGGTGTGGTGTGCAGGTTTCTCTGCCTCCTGTCCCTGAATGCAGGCCTCATCACCACTCCCTGTGAGGGTCTGAAGCTGCACCATGAGGGCAGCTGACGCTTTGTCAGGACTTGGAGTGTGCTGCCCAGCCACCATGGGTCATTCCTATGTTGATGGCGGAGAACGGATAGGGAGAACCTGGGGAGCACAGACACTTTGTTGTACTGTGTTTTCACATGTAGGACATGGGGAGTGGGGCAAAAGCACATAGAAAGCAAGCGGGGTGGTCCGGGAGGTGGCACAGTGGATAAAGCATTGGATTCTCAACCATGAGGTCCTGAGTTCGATCCCAGGAAGCACATGTACCAGAGTGATGTCTGGTTCTTTCTCTCCTCCTAATTTTCTCATGAATAAATAAATAAATTCTTTAAGGAAGGAAGGAAGGAAGGAAGGAAGGGAGGGGGAAAGAAAGAAAGGAAGGAAGGAAGAAAGAAAGAAAGAAAGAAAGAAAGAAAGAAAGAAAGAAAGAAAGAAAGAAAGAGGGAATTTTGCACAAAGGTGTACACCATGGGAGGAGTTTGGGTGAGGTAACCACATATGTCATTTCCAGCGAGCCAATAGGAAGCTGACCCAGTGTGACGAGTGCAAGGTTTAAGAAGATAAGGCATTCACATGGAGGGACTTTTGAATCCTTCCAGGATATTGGGGAGTCTTCCCTGAGTTTTCAGTCTAACTTCATTTCTATACTATCTCTACCTCATAACTTAATAAAAGATTGAAAACTGCATACTGATCACGGGTGTTCCATTGTAATTCCTTCAAGAGACTCCATGATGGACCCACAATAGGAGAGAGCTGGGAAAGGTCCCAGTTAGCCTTTCACCTCCCTCCAACACCTCTCCCCACCTCTCAGCTGAGTGCAGAGAGGCAGAACACAGAGAAGACAGTCCTCACCACGGCTGTGCCTGGTGCCCCCAGCCCCTACCTGTGAACAGTGGACCCCCCAGAGAACCCACAAAGAGACCCAAGTTCTGATTCAGCGTGTGCAGCCCCAAAGCAAGCAGTCAACAGAGTTAGCCTTTTTCTTCCTTTTTAAAAATATTATTTTTCTTTGTTGGAGAGAGAACTTGAGAGGGAAAAGGGAGGAAGAGGGGGGAGAAGAAGCGAAACGCCTGTAGCACTACTTCGATGCCTAGGAAGCTTCCCCTACAGGTGGGGACCAAGGGCTTGAAGCTGGGGCCTTGTGCATGGTAACATATTCACTCTACTGGATGCTATAACCCAGTCCCCAGTGAGTCAGTTTCTTTTGAGGCTTCTCTCCTTGGCTTCAAGACAGTCCTTTTTCTCTTTCCTCTGTGTGTCTTTCTGTCCAAACTTCTTACAAGGAGTTCTTACAAGGGCTGCAAGCAGATTGGACTAAGTCCCACTTCAGCTACCTCATTTTAACTTTATTGTTTTGTTTTATTTTATTTTATTTTATTCTCTCTATTTTTTATGTGCTAGGACAGAGAAATTGAAAGGGGAGGGAAGATAGAGAAGGAGAGACTGCAGCCTTGCTCCACCACTCCTGAAACTTTTTTCCTGTAGGTGGGGGTTGGGGGCTCAAACTTGAGACTTTGAGAATGATAACTTATGCACTCAACCAGATGTGCTACCACATTGATTTTAAGATTTGTTTGTTTGTTTATTTATTTATTTGTTGTGGAGAGAGAGTGAACCAGAGAATCACTCTAGCAATGTGATGCCAGGGCTGCAACTCAGGATCTCATGCTAGCCTTTGTGACACCTCTTGGGCAGAAATAATTAATTAATTAGTTAGTTAATTAATATTTTGTCCAGAGCACTGCTCAGTTTTGAATTATGGTCAACAAGACAGAACCTGGGACTTTAGGACTTCAGTTTTGAAAGTCTGTTCCATAAACCACTATGCAATTTTCTTTCTTTCTTCCTTCCTTTTTTTTTTTTTCTTTTTGCCTCCAGGGTAATTGCTGGGGCTTGGTGCCTGCACCACAAGTCCACTGCTCCTAGAGGGTTTTTTTTTTCCCCTTTTGTTGCCCTGGTTGTTTTATCATTGTTGTGGTTATTATTATTGTTGTTATTGATGTCATTGTTGTTGGATAGGAGAGGAAGAAATCGAGAGAAGAGGGGAAGGCAGTGAGGGGGAGAGAAAGACAGACACCTGCAGACCTGCTTCACCGCCTGTGAAGCGACCCCCCTGCAGGTGGGGAGCCGGGGGCTCGAACCAGGATCCTTATGCTGGTCCTTGTGCTTTGCACCATGTGTGCTTAACCCGCTGTGCTTTCTTTCTTCCTTCCTTCCCTTCTTTCCTTTTTTCTTTCCCAGCACACTGCTTTGCTCAGGTTTATGATAGTGCAGGAGACTAAACCTGGAACATTAGAAACTCAGGCATGAGAGTCTTTCTTATATAACCATTATGCTATCTCCCCTGCCCTTTACTTGATTTCTTTAAAGAACCCCCATATTTAATAAAAATACATAATAGTTATGCAAAAAGACTCTCATGCTTGAGACTCCAAAGTCTCAGACTCAGTTTCTAGCACTACCATAAGCCAGAGCAGAGCAGTGGTCTGATAGAGAAAAAAAAAAATCCAATAATAAAATAATAAATAAATTGAGTTAAGGACCAGGAGAGATAGCTTAGTGATTTATGAAACAGACATTACTGCCTGAGGCTCTGAGGTCCCAGGTTCTATCCCCTGCACCACCATCATCAGCTAGAGCTGAGCAGTGCTCTGGAAAAAAAAAAAAAGGGGGGGGGGTGCCAGTAGCGCAGTGTGTTAAGCGCATGTGGTGCTAAGTGCAAGGACTGGCATAAAGGTTCCATTGGAGCCCCGGGCTCCCCACCTGCAGGGGAGTCGCTTCACAGGCAGTGAAGCAGGTCTGTAGGTGTCTCTCTTTCTCTCCCTCTCTGTCTTCACCTCCTCTCTCCATTTCTCTCTGTCCTATCCAACAATGAACACATCAATAACAACAATAATAGCTACAACAACAATAAAAAACAAGGTGGGGGTTGTATTGTTATATGGGAAACTGGGGAATGTTATGCATGTACAAACTATTGTATTTACTGTTGAATGTAAAACATTAATTCCCCAATAAAGAAATAAAAATAAATGAATAAATAAATAAAAGTGATAAAAATACAAAAAAGGGCAACAAAAGGGAAAATAAATAAATATTTAAAAATAAATAAATAAAGCATAAAAGCAAAAACAAAGAAACAAAACCTTCAGACTAGGAAATCAACATACAAATTGGGGTGAAGGGATACAATTAATAGATGAAATAAGACAACTCCTATAAATGCATGAATCAATGCCAGTGGAGAGGATTTCTGTTCTTTCCGAAAAGACCTTGCAGCACTGAATATCGCCTGTACCATGGGCAGAGCTGAATGAGTACAGAGGCTGTCCTGCCAGGCCCCGTGTCAGTCCTGCTTGCCGGGCCACCTGCAAACTGTTTATATCCTGCTGATTCCTTCCTCTTTGGAAACTAAAACCTACATCTGCTCCCAACAACTGCAGGGCCTCATTTCTGTTCTGTTTCTACAGCCAGGCAGAATAGATCCTGAACAGAAAGGAGTTAACCTCGCGTCCTCTTCCCAGCAAGAACTCGGCTCTATCCTCTCTGCCAGCCTCCCATTGTCCTTGATTCAATCACAGGCTTCTCTTCTTAGGATAAAGAGAATGGGGGTAGGATCTTGAACTTTCTCTTAAAGCAGTCATAGACTAAAACAGAGATTAGCTGTTTCTGAAACAAACAAAAAAACAGATAATAAACTCTTCCAACTTTGCCACAGGTTTGGTGGTGATTCACCTCTACTGCAGTAGCATAAATACAGCCTTAGAGAGAGAGAGAGAGGAGACAGAGAGAGAATGGATAGATAGATGCTAGATAAGTGATAGATAAGATAGATAGAGAATGTATGGTAATGTTCATTTACAAAAGAAGAAAAGGGTCTCTTAGTTGTTTTTCCACCACTGAGTGGAAGTCCTATTTCAAGAAAATACAAAACATTTACTAGGGGCGTTGGGCGGTGGCGCAGTGGGTTAAGCGCACGTGGCGCAAAGCGCAAGGACCGGCGTAAGGATCCCGGTTCGAGCCCCCGGCTCCCCACTTGCAGGGGAGTCGCTTCACAGGCGGTGAAGCAGGTTTGCAGGTGTCTGTCTTTCTCTCCCCCTCTCTGTCTTCCCCTCCTCTCTCCATTTCTCTCTGTCCTATCCAACAACGAACAATATCAACAATGGTAATAATAATAACCACAAGGAGGCTACAACAAGGGCAACAAAGGGGGGAAAAATGGCCTCCAGGAGCGGTGGATTCATGGTGCAGTCACCGAGCCCAGCAATAACCCTGGAGGAAAAAAAAAAATTTACTAGGTTGAACAAAGGTGTGTTTTGTAAGCAAAAATATCAGCCCAGATTGAGTAACTATGAATTGTACTCATTTTTTGAATTGACTGTAAAAAAAATTGTGTTTTGGGGCTCAATGGAGGCACACCTGGTTGAGCACACATGTTACAATGCACAAGGACCAACATTCAAGCCCCCAGTCCCCACCTGCAAGGAGAAAGCTTTGTGAGTGGTGAGGCAGTATTGATTCTCTCTCTATTTTAAAAATATTTTTATCATCTTTTTTTTTTTTTGATAGAGACAGCTGGAAATAGACAGCTGGAAGGGGGTGATAGAGAAGGAGAGAGACAGAGACATTTGTAGCACTGCTTCACCACTCATGAAGCTTCCCCCCTGCATGTGGGGACTGGGGGGCTGGAACCCAGGTCCTTTGTGCATTGTAATATGTGTGCTCAATCAGGTGCACCACCACCTGGCCCTTCTCGCCCTCTCTATCACCCCCTTCCCTCTCAACTTCTGGTTGTTTCTATCCAATCAATAAATAGAGTACAGGGTGGGGGTAGATAGCATAATGGTTATGTAGAGAGACTCTGTTCCTGAGGCTCCAAAGTCCCAGGTTCAGTCCCCGACACCACCATAAGCCAGAGCTGAGCAGTGCTCTGGTAAAAGATTAATCAATCAATCAATAAACAAATACAAATAACAAAAAAAGGAATTATGTATTTCCAGGACCAGGCAGTAGCACACCTGGTTGAATGTACTTGCTATAATGCTCAAGAACCCAGGTTCAAGTCCTGGTTTCCCCTGCAGGGGGAGCTTCACTGCTTGTGAAGCAGTGCTACAGGTGTCTCCTCTCCCTCCCTCCTCCCCTCTCTTAATTTATTGTATTGTTTTTACTCATTGGATAGAGACAGCCAAAAATTTAGAGGGAAGGGGGAGGTAGAGAGGTAAAGAGACAGAGAGACATCTGCAGCCCTGCTTCACCATTCTTGAAGCTTTCCCTTGCACATTGTAATGTGTATGTTCAACCAGGTGTGCCACCACCCAGCCCCCCTCCCTTCCTCTCTATCTTCTCTCTCAACTTTCGTCTCTCTTCAATAAGTAAATAAAATTTTTTGAAAAGAAATTATGTACTTCTGAGTTTGAATTATAGTCTGGATCTACTCAACACTCTGTTCAGCTTTTATTATAAGAAGGAAAGCTCTTTAAGTTAATAGGAATGTATTTCTTGCAGGGGGGGGTCACTTCACTGCAGGTGTCTGCCTTTTTCTCCCCCTCTGTCTTCCTTTCCTCTTTCCGTTT
The DNA here is from genome assembly GCF_950295315.1 of Erinaceus europaeus. Classification (NCBI taxonomy): domain Eukaryota; kingdom Metazoa; phylum Chordata; class Mammalia; order Eulipotyphla; family Erinaceidae; genus Erinaceus; species Erinaceus europaeus. The sequence continues at coordinate 20,794,061 of NC_080171.1, forward strand.
CTCTCTGTCCTATCCAACAAAAAAAAAAAAAAAAAAAGAAAAGAAAAGAAATGTATTTCTGACTCTGAACTTCACCTTTTAGCTTTGACCACATAATACTTAGGTTAAATCTGCCACCAAAATGTCAGGGTCATGGGCTACAGAATTCCAGAATGAGGAACAGAGAGACAAAGGTCAGGTTCAGTCCCCAAAGAACCTGATTCTTATTCTCACTTATACTGTGTGCAAGGGAGCTTTGAAGAATTCTGGGATGAAATAGGCAGAAATGATGTCTTCAAAATCTCCAGTGCTTTTCTTCAAAGTGAGAATGGCACCTCCCCGGCTATGTTAATAAACACAGAGGAGAGCGTGTGGTTAAATCAGGGCAAGCAGGCTTTCTTCCTAGGGAGAATACGGGACTATCTCACCAAAGGAGACTGGTCTTTGAGTTCTAACACTGTCACATGAAACTACACACACACACACACACACACACACACACACACACACACATACACACACAGGGTATTTGGTTCATCATGGGGTTTAGTAATAAGTAGTGCTAGAAAAGTCAGGATGAGTTGTGGTGGACCTTCAACACCAGAGGAATGCTCCTGAATTACGTACCCTGATACCATGATACATATGAATGAGCTAACAATAAGCAAAAAAAAACTCAAGAGATGCTAGGACTGGTAAAATAGCTCACTTGGACAGTGCACTGCTTTGTCATGTGTATGACCTAGGTTTGTGACTGGCTTCCACTGCAGTGAAAGAAGCTTTAGTGCTGTGATGCCATTTCCCTTCTCTCCCTGCTTCTCTGTCTCAATCTGAAAAAAGTCAGCCTGGAGTAGTGAAGCCTCAGGTACAAACACTCAAGAGGTACTAAAGATAAGCCTAAGTTATTCTAAACGGGGGGATAATTAATGATCAAACCTTTGACATTCCAGGAGGTGGCTCAGTGGGTAGACATGCATGAAGCCCTAGTTTGGTCCCTGACACTACATGAGAGCACGGAAGTTAGCCCTAAGGGAACTCCATGATGGTGGAGTAATGCTTTGGTATATATATATATATATATATATGTCTGGGAAGATAGTATAATGTTTATGCAAAAAGATCTTCATGCCTAAGACACCACAGGTCCCAGATTCAATTGTCACCATCACCATAAACTAGAATTGAGCAGTACTCTGGTATATTAAAAAAAAAAAAAAAAAAAGAAAGAAAGAAATAAACCAGCAGGCCAAAGGAACAGATTGGGGTGCATTCAGTTGAGTGTATATGTTACCAAGTGCAAGGACCCAGGTTCAAGACCCTGGTCCCCACTTGCAGTGGGGAAACTTAATGAGTGGTAAAGCAGTGCTGCAGGTGTCTTTCTGTCTCTCTATCCCCCATCTTCCTCTTTTTTTTTTTTTAACCAGAGCACTGATTAGCTCTGATGTATTGTGTTGTGGGGGATTGAACCTGGGGCTTTGGAGCCTCAAGCATGAGAGTTTCTTTTCATGCTTGAGAGTCCAATGCTTTTATCCACTGCACCACCTGGACGACAAGAGAATCTCTTTTCATAACCATTATGCTATCTTCTCTCTCTCTCTCTCTCTCTCTCTCTCTCTTTCTCTCATCAGATGACTGCTCACTCTGGCTTCTAGTGGTGTGGGAGGATTGAACCTGGGACTATATCACATCGGGCATGAGTTTCTTTGCATAATCATTATGCTATCTCCCCTACAAGTCTCCTTCTCTCTCAATTCCTCTCTTTCCTATAAAATATAAGAAAAATAAAATAATAAAGCAAAAGAAATGTACATTTAAAAGGGGGGAGGAGTCGAGACTGCTGCTTCCAGCACTTCTCAAGTCAAATTTCAATTTGTCAGGGAGCCATTTTCTCCATGGAAAGCATTGCTGTCTTAGTGATCTCACCCTGAGCTACTTTACTGAGGGAACAGAGAGACTCAGCTCTCAGTTGTTTGCAATTACTGAATACTAAATCCTACCATTTCTCTATCCTCCCCAGAGGGGCAAGGTAGTAGCAAAGTGAACTACTCTGAACTGATGACGAGAAAATGAAACTAACAACTAGCAAAAAATAGTGTTGGTGGGCTGACCCATTGGCTACGGAAATAGTACCTCCCAGCGTTTGAAGAAAGGCTCACTTTTACAAATTTCAGAGCCATCAGAGTCTCTCTTTCTCTGCATTTCTTTGCTTTGACGTCTCCTAATTTCTATTTATGTTACCTACAAAGTGTAACAAGTCAGACATTAAACTGTTATGGTTCAATAACTGCTTCAGGAGATTACACAATTGGCTTGTTACTAGCCATGACCACAGAATGCCAGCTCAGACCTACAGGGATGCAGAGCTTACATAGGCTCCTAAGCTGAATATGGGCCCCAGAAATCGATGGGGTTTACAGTTAATACTCTATCTATACTTTTCCCATATTTGGAAGCTACTCTCATCCCTGATCCAGCTTTCTAGTCCTTTTATCAACTATGACACCATCTCCCCAGATAATACCTTGGGTCCACCTGCATATCAGATGTCAGGCTCAGGCAAAAACTAGTAAAGTCATAGGCCCTTTGGAATATACCTAAAATAGACCTATTAGTTTTTTTTCCAAAATGGAGACCCCAAATCTTCATCAGCAATATCCTTGGCTTTAGATTCATGATTAGTCAATAATTTCTTCTGCTTTGTATCTTAACTCTTTTTTCAGCCACCAGGTTCCAGATGCTACCATCACACCAACCGGACTTCCCTGGGTAGACAATCCCACCAATGTGTCCTGGAGCCCCACCACCCCAGAGCTTCGCTCCAATAGGGGAAGAAAGAGACAGGCTGAGTACAGATTGACCTGCCAACATCCATGTTCAGTGGGGAAGCAATTACAGAAGCCAGACTTTCCACTCTCTGCACCCCATAATGATCCTGGGTCCATACTCCCAGAGGGATAAAGAATAGGAAAGCTTTCAAGGAAGGGGATTGGATACTGAGTTCTGGTGGTGAAAACTGTGTGTAATTGTACCCCTTTTATCCTATGGTCTTGTCAATAATTCCATTTTATAAATAAAAATTTTTAAAAAAGAACCAAGTAAGACCTTGCAAGAGTGAGGTTTACAAGTGGTTAATTTAGTTAGACGATGAGAAAAATACTAGGCAAAGGCAAGAAGTACGTGGGAGACTGCAAAAGGGCTAAGAAGCTTGAGTCCCCAGCCCCCCACCTGCAGGGGGGAAGCTTCATAAGTGGTGACTCAGGGCTGCAGGTATTTCACTCTCTCCTTCTCTTTGTACCAGTCCCCTTTTAACTTTTATCTGTCCTATCAAATTAATTAATTTTTTTAAAAAGGGCCAGGCAAGTGGGGCACCTGGTTAAGTGCACACATTGCAATGTTCAATGCCTCGGGTTCAAGCCCCTGGTCCCCATCTGCAGGGGAAAAGCTTCACGAGTGGTGAAGCAGGGCTGCAGGTATCTCTCTGCTTCTTTCCCTCTCTGTCTTCCCCTCCTCTCTCAATTTCTCTCTGTTTCTATCCAGTAATAAATAAAACTTTAAAAGTGGGAAGGGGGCTAAAAGGGTGTATGGGACCAGCACCTCCTTTTCCACAAATCACGCCTGTGTCCCTTGTGATTCTTATAAAACTAAAATCTGTGACCTCTAATGACAGAGAGTAGCTTAGACTCTTCACTTGCATAGTCTCTGTTTCACTACCCTTGTCGTACAAAAGCAGCAAAAGAATGTTTCTGAAGGTGTCGGGGGTGGTGCACCTAGCTGAGCACACGTTACGATGCTCAAGGACCTGGGTTCAAGCCCCCCCAGTGTCCATCTGCAGGGGGAAAGCTTTGCAAGTGGTGAAGCAGGGCTGCAGGTGTTTCTCTGTCTCTCTCCCTCTCTCTCCCCTCATTCCTCTCAATTTCTAGTTGCTTCTATCCAGTAAATAAATAAAGATAATACAAAAAATTAAAAGGAAAAAAAAGTTTTTTTTTTTAAAAAAAGTATGTGTGTGAATGAATGTAACTCTAGTTCAGTAGAACTCCCCTTACAGACGCCCCAACTTTGAGTTTTGTATTATCAGTTTTTTGTGTCACTGATTCTTGATCAATTTTTATTTCTTGCCAGTAATTTTCAAACATGAAGGAGTTGAGTGGTAGCTCCCTGGTTAGTGTACCTGCCTTGCTATGTGCTTGGCCACATTCAAGCCCCTGCACAATCTGGATGTCCCCTGGTACTGGGGAGGTTCCAATGATGTTCTTCTCTGTCTTTCTCATTGTCTCCATCTCTCGCTCTTGCTCTCCTCTCTCATTTAGATGAACAAAGCAGCCTTGAAGTTGTGGAATTGCACATATGCAAGGCTCTAGGTCTGCTAAACAAGGCAAATGACTTCATGAAAGTCCAGGTCAAAGAGACAGCTCAAGGCTAGGGAGACAGCATAATGGTTCTGCAAAAGATTCTCATACCTGAGGCTCTGAAGTCCCAGGTTCAATCCCTAGCATCACAATCAGCCACAGCTGAGGGCTTATGACCTTTCTCTCAGTGTCTTTATCTCCATGCCTCTCTCCTTAAAATAAAATAAAATATTTTAAAAAGAAATAGCTCAGCCTTAGAGCACAGGACTGATGTGCCTGTGACCCCAGATTCCACCCCATGCCAAAGCTCAGCTGTCCCCTGGTCTCCTTTAGAAAATAAACAAAATTAAAACATAATAAAATGTATAAAAGCCCTTCCTACTTCAGAGATCACCCTTTAGAAAATAGTATAAGCACCCTGCATACTTGGTCGAGAGTAGAAGAGAAAGAAGTTAAAAGAGAAGTGAAAGAGCAAGTTTCATATCCATAAGTAAGGTGAATGGTGACCTTGAAAAAGATATGTCCACATTCTAATTCCCAGGCCTAGTGAATAGTACTTAATTAGGAAAAAGGATCTTTGCAGATGTAATTAAGTTAATGGTCATGAGATGAGATCATCCTGGATTACCCAAGTGGGCCTTTAATCTAATGACAAGTGTCCTTACATGAGAGGAAGAGAAAATGACACAGAGAAGGACCATGTGACGATGAGACTAAGACTGCCCCCTGGCACTGGGAACTGGAAGAGCCAATGAGGGTTCTCTCCTAGGGATGGATTCGCTGTGCTTCTGAATTTCAGAAATATATCATCATGATGATAAATTGCCACCAGGAATACCACTAAGGCTCAGTGCATGGATGATGACTCCATAGATCCCTCTGGACATTTTTCTTCTTCCTTTTTCTTTTTCCCTTCTTTAATTTGATAGAAAAAAAGGAAGAAAGAAAGAAAGAAAGAAAGAAAGAAAGAAAGAAAGAAAGAAAGAAAAACAAAGAGGGTAAGGAGATGTAGAGAGGGATTAAGAAGGAGAGATGCCTGCAGCCCTACTTCACCGTTCATAAAGCTTCCCTCCTGCAGGTGGGTGTGGAGGGTTTGAACCTAGGTCCTTGTACATCGCAGCATATGTGTTTTAACAGGTGTGCCACTGCCCACCTCCACCCCTACCTATTGTTTTAAACCATGCAGTTTGTGATAATTGGCAACCTGGGGGGAAACTAATGGCATACACATCTTCCCCCAGGCCCCCGCCTCCAGTTAAAGGTTATTATAATAGCTAATATTTATTTAGCATTTATTGTGTTAACTTTTATGGAGATTCAACATTTACAGGAGTCTTCTGAGCCTGGCATTCTTCTTTCTTCTCCCTTGTACAGATGAGGAAAGTGACATTCAGAGAAGTTGAGCAATCTGCACAAAGATCTGCTCAGTTTGGAAGTGATGAAACTAGAATTGAAGCTGGCAATCTGCCTTCAGAACCCTTTCTGTTAACTACTCCTGGTAAATGTCTGCTGTTTCTCTAGAAGATGGAATTAACTGAGACTGGATTCCCATTAGCCCTGCCATCCATTCCTAATGAGCAAGGAGAGGCTAATTTCCCACTCAGGAGAGAACAATAGAATCAATCTATTTCCCTCTTTCTCTCTCTCTCCCTCTCTTCTACTCTCTTTCCCTCCCTCTCACTCTTTCAAAAAAAAAAAATCATATTTCTGATTGCTTTTAGGAGGTTTTTGTGAAGGCCTGTTTCCCTATTATAAAGCATTTAACAACCTCTGCTGCTAGCTTCCATTAAGGGAAGTATATATGAGGAAACACTCCAGGCAGCTCTGGGCTGGGGCCAGCAATGGAAACTCCAGCCTGTTGCTGGGCAAGTCATGGAGAGCAGGTGGCCGCATTGTCACTGTGACCTTCCCACAGGGAATGCCGTGTGGACTGGGGGCAGATGATCCAAAGGGCCCCACACACTGAACATAGCAGGAGAGCTAGACAGACCTTATCGGTTTTTTCTTTTTTTCTTTTTAGTATTTTATTTATTTATTTACTTTGTATAGAGACAGAAATTGAGAGGGAAGTGGGAAAGAGAAAAAGAGAGATGGGTAGAAACTTGTAGCACGGCTTCGACATTTGTGAAGCTTCCCACAAATGGTGGGGACCAGGGATTTGAACCTGAGTCCTTTTGCATGGTAACTAGTGCCCTCAATTGGGTACACCACCACCCAGCCCATATAGCACAGGTTTTAAAAGTAGAAGTCTGGGGGCCCAGTGGTAGCACAGAGGGTTAAGTGCACATGGCGAGCAAGGACCGGAGTTAAGGATCCTGTTCAAGTCCCCAGCTCCCCACCTGCAGGTGGGGGGGAGTCGCTTCATAGGTGGTGAAGCAGGTCTGCAGGTGTCTATCTTTCTCTCTCCCTCTCTATCTTCCCCTCTTCTCTTCATTTCTCTCTGTCCTATCCAACCATATCCATGACAACAATAACATTAACAATAACAACAAGGGTAACAACATGGGCAACAAAATGGGAACAGTGGCCTCCAGGAGCAGTGGGTTCATAGTGCAGACACCAAGCCCTGACAATAACCCTGGAGGCAAAAAAAAAAAAAAAAAAAGTGTGAGTCTACTTGATTGTAGTTGTAAATATTTTTTAGTGGCTGTGTGAGCTGGGCAAATGAACCTCCTTGACTCTCAGCTGTTCCATCTATAATGGGGGGGGGGGGGTGAAGACAGTCTCTGCAGCACAATTGCTATCTTCCATCAAAATGGTGGCACATGTAAGAAGTACTCAGTCTCATTAAAGGGTTAGATATTCCTTTGCTTATATAAAAGCCATGACAACACTTTTTCTCTAAGCCATCCTTCACTAACAATTTCTCTTTTACTTGTTAAAACTTTGCCACTTTATTAATTTTAAGTAACAATCTGAAGATATATATATATAAAAAAAAACATTGGGAAACAGAAAAATACAAATGCCCAAAGCTCATGCAAAATTTCTTTTAAAAAAATAATAGCAAAGTGAGGTAGTGACAGCATAGTGGTTATGCAAAAATTACTTTTGTGCTTGAGGCTCCAAGGTCCCAGGTTCAATCCCGAGCACCACCATAAGCCAGAGCTGAGCAGTGCTCACCTATAAACAAACAATGATAATAACTTCAATATACTAAAGAAGCTTTCAGAGAAGGGAGATTTTACGTGACCAAAATTTAAATCTTTACACTGTGTTCAAACACAGTGAAATCAAATCATTTTATAGCTCCATTGCAGGAAAATCTAGTTAAGGCCATTTTCATCACTTTATTCCTTTCATCCCCCACTTCTCCCACCTCCTGAAAGCACTTATTATCTCAAGATAATTCCACTTATTGTCGAGGCACTATTATTATTCTGCTGCTTCTACTGTGACCTCTTCATTTCCTAAAATCACTTCTCTGATTCAAAGCTGACACACTGGTACGCATACTGATTTTTCCTGTGCCTGTATTAAGCAGGTCCCATAGCCCCAACAAGTGAAATTTGAAAAACCAGAAGGCATAATATGAGTAAAAAGTAGCACATAATTGCAGTCATTGCAACAGTCATTTTGCTAATAACACTCAGTACTTTATTCCCACTTCATATCACTCCAACTATCAAAGTACTTTCTACATATTAAAAAATGACTCTGTATGCATGACTGCAGATCCAGTCCTCAGGGTAGTGACTAAGGCACAGTCTTATTTTTTTCTTTATATCTGGTATGTGTTTGTTGATGAATTCAGATCCAGAGAGAGCTGATCAATTGCCTTGGCTGGTATGTTGAATGTACTGAGGAACCATAAATCCAAAATCTAGATTTCAATTCCTCAGAAATTTTAAGTTTATGTATTCTTTTTTTATATTTATTTACTTTCCCTCTTGTTGCCCTTGTTTTTTTATTATTGTTGTAGTTATTATTGTTGTAACTGATGTCGTCATTGTCAGATAGGACAGAGAGAAATGCAGAGAGGAAGGGAAGACAGAGAGGGAGAGAGAAAGATAGACACCTGCAGACCTGCTTCACCGCTTGTGAAGCGACTCCCCTGCAGGTGGGGAGCCAAGAGCTTCAACTGGGATCTTTACAGCCGTCCTTGCGCTTCGTGCCATGTGCACTTAACCCGCTGTGCTACCGCTGGACTCCCAGTTTATGTATTCTTGAGCTGATGATAGAACTATGTGTCTCAGCCCATCCAACTAATATATTTTAAAAACCTATTTATTTGTGGTGTATTTCACCAAAGTAAAAGACTTTGAGGTGGAGGGACAGTTCAGGTCCTCGAACATGATGGCAGAGGAGGATCTAGAAGGGGTTAGATTGTTATGTGGAAAACTGAGAGATGCTACACATGTAAAAACTTTTACTGTATTTTACTGTTTACTATAAACCATTAATCCCTTCAATAAAAATCACATTTAATATAAATATTTGATAGTGACAGGTAGAAATAGAGAAGGAAAGGGGAGACAGAGGAGAGAGAAATAGAAATACCTACGGTATTGCTTCACCACTCATGAAGCTTTCCCCTACCAATGGGGACCTGGGGTTTGAACCCAGGTCCTTGTGCATTGTAACATGTGCACTCTACCAGGCGCACTATTGCCGGCCCCTTAACCAGTTGACATTTAATACCACTGAATCCTTACACAGTAACTGCATTTTCTTAGTTACTTTCATGGTATCCCATCTTTAAAAAATTCTATCTTCATGGTCCAGGAGGTGGCACGGTGATAAAGCTTTGGACTCTCAAGCATGAGGTCCTGAGTTTGATCCCCAGCAGCACATGTGCCAGAGTGATGTCTGGTTCTCTCTCCTCCTATCTTTCTCATAAATAAATAAATAAAATCTTTTAAAAAATTCTATCTTCCACACCTACCCTGTCACTTTCCCTTCCTGCAAAATTTCCCTTCAAGTCCTTTTCTTTTTATAAATATTAGGTTTTTTAATATCATTTACTTACTTTGGATAGAATAGATAAATTGTGAGGAAAGGAGGAGATAAGAGACACTTACAACACTGTTTTAGCACTTGTGAAACTTCCCCCTTACAGGAAGGGACCGGGGCTTGAACCCAGGTCCTTGCACGTTGTAATGTGTACTCTCAACCAGGTACACCACTACCCAGCCCTTCACGCCTTTCTTCTTCACTTTAGCCTATTGAAATAGGATTCTAACCTCAGCTACCCTGCTGACCACTGTTGTCTTCAAAGTCACTGTTAAACCCTTTGTGAGAACCAGAACTTGGTCCTCATCTTAGTGGAGTCTCTGGCTTTTGAGATGAGAATATCCTCCATCTCACATAATTTTTTCCCCCTGTATTTCATCATGCACAACTCCTCTCGCACTGTCCTTAAAGGCTTTTTTGTCAGTGAAGATTGAGTATTGGACCAAACAAAAAAAAAAAGTTAGTCAAGAATTCGCTCCCCCCCCCAACCAGGGTTATCACTGGGGTTCAGTGCCAGCTCTGAGTCCACTGCTCCTGGAGGCTGTTTTTCTTCCTTCCTTCTTTCCTTCCTCTTTCTCTCTAAGATTTTTATTTATTAATTAGAAAGACAGGAGAGAAAGAGCCAGATATCACTCTGGTACATGTGTTGCTAGGGATTGAACTCAGGACCTTATGCTTGAGAGTCTAGTGACTTATCTACTGTGGCACCTCCCAGACCATTCTCTACTATACCTGATAGGACAGAAAAATTGAGAGGAGAGGTAGATAAAAAGAAAGCAAGTGTGTGTGATAGACCTGCAGGCCTGTTTTACTGCTTGTGAAACGTCCCCCTGCAAGTGGGGATAGGAGCTTGAGCTTGGGTCCTTGTGCCTGGTATGTGCACTTAACCAGGTGTACCACCACCACCACCCAGGCACTGCCTGGCCCCTGCCTTCCTATCTTTCTATTTACTTCTGGGGAAATGGGTATGTACCATGTTCAATTCCAGTGTTGTCTGCACTGCTGGCTACTTCACTTTCTCACCAGCACCTACAGTTTGTTAAATCAGGTTGGTGAGTTCCAAAATTTATAAGTTACTGATCTGGAAATTTTTGTTTCTAACTTTGGCAGGAAGGGAATGGTTGCCATATTCTTACCTTAGTACATAAAATAATTTTTTTATATTTGTTTGTTGGAAAAGTCATGATGTATTTTTCTATGTAATACTGCATCATGACTTTTCTTTTTTAATATCTATTTTATTTATAAAATGGAAATATTGAAAAGACTACAGGATAAGAGGGGTACATTTCCACACAATGCCCACCCCCAGAGCTCCATATCCAATCCCCTCCCTTGATATCTTTTCTATTCTTTATTCCTCTGGCAGTATGGACCCAGGATCATTGTGGGGTACAGAAGGTGGAAGGTCTGGCTTCTGTAATTGCTTCTCTGCAGAACAATGGGTGTTAACAGGTTGATCCATACTCCCAGCCTGTCTCTCTTTCCCTAGTGAGGCAGGGATCTGGGGATACGGGGACCCAAGACACATGGTAGGGTCCTCTGCTCAAGGAAGTCGGGTTGGCATCATGGTATCATCTGGAACCTGGTGGCTCCAGCTTGTAGACATTCTTGTCTCATCTCTAGCCCTTTGAAACTGGTTCCAGAACACTGCTTGACTTAGAACTTCCTTGTCTTCATAGAACCCTAGCTGGAGCCTAGAGAAAAAGAGAGAGAAGCCCCTCAGAGGTCTCTTACTCAAATGTTGAACTGGGGCTCACTCACCAGAGAGTGAGCACATAAAAGAATTTCACCTGTGGAGCTGGATGGTGGTGCACCCAACAGAACACCTATGTTACCATGTGTGAGGACTGAGCTCAAGCCCCCATCTCCTGGGTTCAAGCCCTCATTTCCATCTGTAGGGAGGAAGTTTCACAAGTGATGAAGCAGTGCTGCAGTTGATTCTCCCTATTTCTCTGTCTCTATCAGAAAATGGAAGAAAAGAAAAAGAATTTCACTCCTAACAACTGATTCATAATATATATATTTTATACAGATCCAACATGACTATAAGGAGTTCTATGGAAACTCAAAAGATTTGAGGGATGTGTGGACAACTCAGTAGAGTTTTATTTCTCCATTTTTTTTTATTTCTTTAATGGGGAATTAATGTTTTACATTCGACAGTAAGTACAATAGTTTGTACACGCATAACATTTCCCAGTTTTCCATATAACAATACAACCCCACTAGGTCCTCTGTCATCCCTTTTGGACTGGTATTCTCCCCCCACACACACACCTATTTCTCCATTTTTGAAACATATTTATTTTATATTATTTATTTATTGGATAGAGTCAGAGATAAATGGTGAGGGAAGGGAGAGACCTGCAACACTGCTTCACCACTTGTGAAGCTTCTCCCCTGCAGGTGGAGAGCAGGGGCTTGAACCTGGGTCCTTGGGCATGGTAATATAGGCACTCAACTAGATGTTCCACTGCCAGGTCCCTTACAATGTTTTCTTTTATTGCATTTCTTCCTAAAGGTAAAGAACAACAACAAAAAAAAAAAAAAAAAAAAAAATCCTGGGCTGGTAAAAGTTGAATATTGTGTTTCCAAGCAACTCAGGTTTGAACCCAACCCTTACCACATTGAAGGAATCTTTGGTGCTATGCTATGGATTCTTTCCCTCTTTCTCTACCTGGAAAATAAAAAATTTAAAAAGTCATCCCAGAACAGTGATATCCCCACAACAACAATAAATTCTCTCACGCTCCAAAGAAAAACCATGTTCTAAATGGGGATGTGTATAATAAGAACTTGGGTGGGAGTTTGAGTGTACTCAGTCTTGGATCACTACTCCAGCAAAGGAGGCATGCAAGAAAGCTTCAGGGACTGATATTCTGTCTGCTGGAGAAAATCCCATGCCCCAGGCTTTAGAGCTCCACTACTTCCCCACTCTAATCCTTTCTGATTATTCTTTACCATTGCTTCCAAAATTCCCCAGAGTCTGGATAACTGTGTTGCTTTAACACAAATAAAAATATTTACTCCATCACAGAAATGGCGTATGAATTGAGAAAACCAGATTTTAACACTGGTTTCCTGTCTAGCTCTCCTATTCATCCCACCCCTGCCAATTCTATCAGACTCAGACTTTCACTACATTTCACCAATCAGGGGTGATTGTTCACATGAAAAAGGAATGACTTGTTCCTGTTCAGGACTCTGATGGAATTTAGGACACACACACAAATTACAAAGCTTCATAAAAGAATGGGCATCACTTATCCAAACTTAACTTTAAAAAAAATTAATTATATTTTCTAATTTATTGGCTAGAGGAAGAGAAAAACTGAGGTGGAAGAGGGAGATAGAGAGGGAGAAATACCTATAGCGCTGCTTCACTGTTTATGAAGCTTCCTCTCTGCAGGTGAGGATCCAGGGCTTGAACCTAGGTCCTTGAGCCTGGTTAATTAATATGTGTGCTTAACCAAGTGTGCCACCACTCACCCCCCTAAACGTTAAGAACTGGATGTGAGGGCAATCTGGCTGGGACATGTCACTCCATTGATCGCTTGGGTTGATTAGGCTGATCTGGCTGGCTAGGTGGGTGTCCCCTTCCTCGCTTGCCCCTCAACATGTGTCCTTCCCAAAGCTGCAAAGAGAATGGCCCTCCCCGAATCTTCGGTCGAAGGTATACCAGTAGCTGCACTCCCCTGCTAGAACCTCCAAACAAGCTCTCAAGGTCCTGAACGTAAGAACTTTCATGTTCATGTGTTGTGACTTAGTCCAGATTAGTTCAGGCCCAGGTAAATTTTTTTTCTTCCCTCAACATGTCCTTTACTTTGAACCAATAATCAGTTCCTTTATATACTTGCAAACATCCTAATTCTCATTTATTTTCATAAATCAATCAAGGTTTTCCCCTGTTGGTAATTTGTCTTTTGATGTATTTATCATCTACTGATTAAGGATGATAAGTTATTCGTCTCAGTGTTACTCTGCTTTGCTCTAATGTGTAGTAAATGTACTCTCTACTCATTAAATCACAACTCCATTGGGCTGAAATTATTCACAGGGTAAAACACATGCTTCCCCTGGATGTAAACCTGAAATTTCTTAGCCAGTGGGGATTTAAGAGACTGTTGTTTTTTCCCCATAAGCACAGTCTTTATTTACCAACCTCAAAAAAGTAATTTCAGGTTTGTATTTCATTTTAATTTTCTGCACTATGCTTTTTTTTTTTTTAAGTCAACAAATAACATGGTAAGACAGTTTTTCTTGGACTTTACTTATTGGACTCTCTTGAATAGTCCCATTTAAAAAAATGAATTGTTAGGGCCCACAATCGTCACAGCTAATTAAAATGTATAAGGCACTTGCAAAGACACAAATGTAACAGAGGAGAGGACACTCACCTTAGTATTTTGTAGGATGGGTTAGCTTAAAGGATAGGTCCTTGTGCATTGTAACGTGCACTTAACCAGATGCACTACTGCCTGGCCCTGGGAAGAGGTCTTATACAAACTCCTCTGAGGGTTAACTTTGACAGAATGAAAGATGACCCTCAGCCATCTGTCACTGAAACCCAGTCTCCATTCGGTACCCAACTGTTGGAATGGTAAGATTAGAGGGGAAGTGGGAGGCTTTGAGGTTCCCAGAGCTGTTCCTCAGCTTTACTTCTCATTTGGCCTTCATCAGCAGGATTTTGAGATTGGCCCACTATGAAGACCACTTACTGACAACTGATGGAAAGATGGGTGATCATACTTGGGGCTCTTTGGAGGGATGTGTTTCCTCAGGAAGACTGACAAGAAAATGGAGGAGGAGCGAGAACTCTAGATCATGAGGAGACTGTGGTTAAGCTGAAAGCACAAGAAGACACTGAGGGCAAGGGGCATGAGAGTGCTACAGACACGTATCTTGGCAAAATAAGAATTTGTACCATGTGCCAACAACTGTACTGGAAAAAAAAAAAGAGGAACGAACTGCAGTCTCCTGTGTTCAAGGAAGTGCAAGTCAACCATTTCAGACACATGAAAAGCAGTGTCTGTTCCTGAGAAAACCAACTGCAAGAAGTTTCTCACAGCTGAGGGCCTCAGCTCTGCCAAAGGAAGAAGAGCATTTGTCAGTGGTACAAACTACTTCATGGGTTTACCAGTTGTCTGAACATTTGTCTATTGTATCTGGGGATGTGCTCTAGAAATGACAGAGTATCATAAGGAAATATTTGCATTAGGAATCCATAGTTCTTAATTTTCAGTTAGGAATTATTGGGGCCAGGTGTGGTGCACCTGGTTGAACGCATATTACAATGCAAAAGGACCCAGGTTCGAGCCCCCAGTCCCCACCTTCAGGGAGGGGGGGAGTTTCATGAGTGGTGTCTCTTTCCCTCTCCCCTCTTAATTTCTATCCCTATCCAATAAAGATAATTTAAAAAAAAAAAAAGAAGAAAAAAATATATATAAGAATTCTCTCATTCTTAGCGGGTAGGGGTAGACTCACCAGGTAGGGTACCTATGTAAGCATACATGAAGAGTTCAAGCTTTCAATTACCACATAGGAGAATTCAAAAACATTAGAGTGGTGCCATGGCTCCTCTCCCTCTCTCTCAGTCCCTCTTTCATCTATAAGTAATGGCAATAAATAATGGTCACAGTGAGTGCTGAAGTCTTATGGGCACCATCTCAATGAGAAGTCTGGTGAAAAAACAAGTAATAAAAACAAAAAATAAATCATTCTGGCAGGAGAAAATAGCACAGCACTGTATAAAATAGGCCTCCATGCCTGAGGCATCAGAGGTCTGAGCTTCAATCCCTAGCACCACCATAAACCAGAATTGAGCAATGCTCAATTCTGAATAAAACAAATTAAATCTTTAGAAAAAAAAAGTCTGGGTAGAGGGTAGATAGTATAATGGTAATGGAAACAGACTCTCATGCCTGAGGCTCCAAAGTCCCAGGTTCAAGCTTCCGTACCATCGTTAAGCCAGAGCTGAACAGTGCTCTGGAAAAAAAAAAAAAAAAAGTCTGCTGTGTCAGTTTTGCAAAGTATCCTGAATATTATACTAGAGGCCATAGATAAGACGTTAATAAGAGATTATTGATATTGATTTGAAATGGGGGAACATACAACTGTATTTCCAGTAGTTAAGTATAGCACTGAACTATCCTAGTTCACCTCTTCATATTGCATGGGCCTCGTTTGTGAGAGAGACATTATTCTAAACAAGGTGACCCAATCCTGGTTAAAAGAACCACTGAGGGAGTCCGGCAGTAGCACAGCGGGTTAAGTGCAGGTGGTGCAAAGCACAAGGGCCAGGCAAGGATCCTGGTTTGAGCCCCCAGCTCTCCACCTGCAGGGGAGTTGGCTTCACAAGCGGTGAAGCAGGTCTGCAGGTGTCTTTCTCTCCCCACCCCACCCCCGTCTTCCCCTCCTCTCCTATCCAATGACAAAATCAATAACAACAATAACTACAATACAAGGGCAACCAAAGGGAATAAATTAAATATTAAAAAAAAAAAACCTACTATCTAACCACCACTGACTGCTGCTTTCCTACCCAGGAACAATAAATCTACCCTCCACCCAATACAACAGTGACAGAAGTTGCAAGGCACTTTCCTCATCTACACTTGACAGTAAAATCCAATATTGATTCTGGCCACCCACCCTCCTAGAAATCAAATCAATTTACTTCCTTAATTCTAGACAGACAGACTTCACAACTCTTTATCAGTTTTGTTGATGTATGACCCTGACAATGAATACCACGTTTTACTTAGCGTACTCAAACGTAGATAACCTGGAGAGCTCAGGGTATTAAATAGAAGAATATAGGCTCTCAGTTCTCAATGAACATAAGCTCCCAGGTGCAAACCAGGAACTTCTTGAAACAACGTTGATAGGTCTGTTCCATTTGTTTTCTTTTATATATATTATTAAAAAACACACACCACTCGTTGATCCTTACCTTTACAGATGTTTGCCATAATTTTATTATCAGCTTGAAGTGCTGTTCTATGTTTGAGTTCAATCTAGTGCCTTCTAATAAAAACTGATCACTGAGCAGCTTCAATAATCACTGGTTAGTTGTGACAGCAGGGGAGATGCCTTTTTTAGAGTCTAGAAAAATTTTGTTCATGTATAAGCTACTGTCCTTAATCAACAAATATGCCTAGCACTAGAATGTTCAACAGGCCATTTCTGAATATGAATACATATTCTGATATCCATAGATTGCACTTTAAAAAAGTGATATTTAAATAAATGATTTAGTACTGATACACAATGCCATGTCCCTATTAAATCTCAGAAACTTTATTCTCATTATTTCGGTTATGTGATATAATCTAGTCACTGGGGAGAAAAGTGGTCATAGTGTCCCAGATATGCAAAACTTAATTTTCATACTAACCAAATCAGTCTCTTCCTAGAACTGGGTCTTCTATAGCTCTGGTTATTGCTTCATTCAGACAAGGAGAGAAAAATCTCTTTTGCACGTCAGATGCCAGGGTATTCTCTCGTGCTCCCAGTACTCAAAAGCTGGGTTGCTTTCTTTAAAGAAATGCTTCATTAAAAAAAAAAAAATGTCTATCAAATACTGAGATTCTATAGGAGATAGGTGCCACAATAGAAAACTATTTGAATAGGCCTCTAATTTGCACATTTAAATGCATTTTTAGTGATGGGGGTCAAAACAACAGAAATATTATATATATATATATATATATATATATATATATATTCTGTGAAATGTACTCAGAAATTAGTTCAGTTGAGCTCATCTGGACTAGATTGTATTTTGCTCTATTTTCTGAGCTTTAAAATGTATTTATGGAACCATTATGAGCACTTTATGCACTGAACTAAAACTTTGTTTCAGACTTCCTATTAATTTCTGAGTAGACTGATAATCCTAATTCTAGACCAGACTGATTCTGTCATTACAGGAAAATACAACCTGAGCTTCTCTGATGGTAGGTTCAATCAAAATCAGGGGAAAAAATTCAAAACAGATGATTCATCAACTAGAACATAACCAATAATTTGTCATCTTGCCATTTAAATATATTAAAAAGGGTAGTACTTCATTGAAAACAAACTTGAGTCTTAACAGTTAAGCCACAAAATGATTAACTTTGTCAAAGACTAGAACAGAAAGGCACTCTAGGAGAAACCAGAAATATTCTTTGCTTTTAAACAAGTTAAATGCCAGTGTGTTGAAACAGCTATAAGCATCAAAGTACTCTTCTGTACTGCTGATTTTAAGTTACTTTCTATTAACTTCCTCTATTTTTCCACCCAGTATCCTCTCCAAAACTACAGTGGTTGCGGACAAAAATTAATGTAAGGAGTTTGAATTACTTAGGAGTCAAATTCAATCTCTGTACACGCATACGTAGGGGCTGGGAGGTGGCACAGTAGATGCCTTAGGTTCTCAAGGAGGGAGGTGCTAAGGTCAATCCCAGGCATGCCACGTGGTCCTGTGACCTGAACCTGGGCCATATGTAAGTGGGAAGGCATGCACCTTTTGTAGGGAGCTATTTCTTGGGCCCTCTGTGAATAATGACAAGCATGTTTATGAATGGTGTTATCTATCACCAATGCAGGAAAAAAAAAAGTAGCATGCAAAACATGTTTTTACTTAAAAGACGCCTGCCTGTTTGGAGTTACTTGCCTGAAATTCATTTACGGATGGTCAAGTTTTACTGAAGATGCTACCCACTTTAATACGAAAAAAAAAACTACAGATTTCTGGTCTATCGCCATGAAACTTAAAATGTCTCTAATCTTAATTCTCGAAACTCTAGAAATCACTACTCTAGGATATTAAGAGGAGTTAATACCTTTAAGGGATTGTCTGGCTGAGTAAACACTTGACAAAAAACACTTCTGATTTAAAACAAACAAAAAAAACCTGTCAAAGGGGAGCTATCATATAGGTTAAGCAAAAGGCTTTTATGCCCTAGGTATCACCCCCACCAGCCCCAAGACATGAGAAATACTTCGGCTTAAAAAGTCATCAGAATACACAGGTGCTCTTTCTTCTTCTAGCGTTTGCCCTTCTTCCGTAGCCAGTCAACAGGACAGGTGCTCTTAAAGCCCATGAACCCTAATAAACAATAGGCAAAAGAACCTGCCAGATGTACATCATATACATACAAATGACCACCAGACTGAAAAGATGTGCTAAGACATGATAGGCCTGAAGGAAGTCAACAAATGCTTAAATATTGATACACAGAAGCAACCAGTTATTATTAGGTGCCACTGTGTGGCACCCCCACACAGTGAAATGCAACTTACCAACAATTATGGACACTGAAAATTTTGATAATGGATTCATGACACTTGCCCAAACCTACAGAATATACATCATCAGGGTAAAACATAAATTGAGTCAATGTAGTCTCAACTGTAACAAATGAACACCTTGTTAAAGGATAAATAGGTGATATGTTTGAGGCAAAATAGGAAATCTTTCTTAATTTTGCTTTGAAACAAACTGCTCTAACAAAATTAAACCATGGGTGCTGGGCAGTAGCACAGTAGGATAACCGTACATGGCTCAAAGCACAAGGGCAGGCGGGCGTAAGGATACCAGTTCGAGCCCCCCAGCTCCCCACCTGCGGGGGGGGGGTCACTTTGCAAATGGTGAAGCAGGCCTGCAGGTTATCTTTCTCTCCTCCTGCCTTCCCCTCCTCTGTCCTAACCAACAACTATAACTAACAATTACAACAAGGGCCAACAAAATGGGAAAATGGCCTCCAGGAGCAGTGGATTCGTAGTGCAAGCATGGGACCCCAGTGATTACCTTGAAGGCAAAAAAAAAAAAAAATTAACCTATTAACAAGTTACCCATGTTAGGTGCTATTATGATCCTTATAGATGAAGATCTATTCATCATAACTATTCAAGTTTCATTCCTTAGCAAATTCAAACCCAACTCAGATCAAGACAGTTACAGAAATGGGTTACACTGCTAATTCATATCATGCTGTGTCCAGAAAAAAAAATTTTTTTTTGATAAGGATGTGAGCAAGAGTTTGAGAAATAGTTTACTTAGAAATAAATCTTCCTAGCTGCTTTTACGCATTCAAGTGCAGACCAGTTCTAAATTTAGGTTTTGGTAAGAAAAAAGCATGGGAACAATTTCATGCTAGAGCTGGGTGGTGACTTACCTGAGTGCACATTACAATGTGCAAAGACCTGAACTTGAGCCCCTGGTCCCCACCTGCAGGGGAAAAGTTTTACAAGTGAAGCAGGGCTGCAGATGTCTCTCTTCCTATTTTCCCATCCCTCTTGATTACTGTCTCTTGTTCAATACATACATTTGAAAAATCTTATGGTTATAAATCAAACCCCAAGTTCTACACTTTAAATCTAGGTCTTCATCTCCCACATACAAGATCTTACTATTAAGAACATAGCAAATATTAACAGTAATTCTGGGGATGAGGGGGGCAATCTCTTGGATCTGGACTTCTAAGCATACTAACACATTTTCCTGCACCCCACCAAGCAAATATAGCTCCATAGTTGAAATGAAGAGCAAGCATTCCAAATCCTACCACACAAGTCCCAGGGTACTCAGCATCTCTTTATTCTCTGACAAAAGTTTCTGGGACTACACCCATGAGTCTGTCTAGGCAAGTCAAACCCAAGCTAAATTACACTTAATGTCATCTGTAAGAAATAAAGGTGGTGGGGGGGGGGGGGGAAGCACAGCAACTTAAGACCATCATGTCAGAGGCTCCAGGTACTAAATTCAATCCCTGGTATCACCATATGGCCAGAACTGAATAAAACTCAGGTAAAAAAAAGTTTTAAGAGGAAAAGGGGGGCCAGGCAATGGCACATCTGGTTGAGCACACATTGCTGTGCACAATCATAACCTGCAAGGGCAGGGAGAGCTTCATGAGCTATGAAGCAGTGCTGCCAAGTATCTTATTTAGTAGGAGAAAGAACCAGACATCACTGGCACATGTGCTACCGGGGATCGAACTCAGAACCTCAAGCTTGTGAGTCTAAAGCTTTAACACTATGCCACCTCCCAGACCACTGCTGCAAGTTATCTTTCAAGCACCCCTTTCCCTGTTTCTCTGGGCTCTGCCCAATCACTAAGATTTCATGAAGAGGTAGAAACTGTAAATTGAAGTTCAGATATTTTGATTCTAAAACCACCTCTTCTTTTTGCAAACTCACCTCATGGTTCAGCTGGATGCATCCTGTTCAGGAAAGCTAATACAAAAATCGCAGTAGTCACAGGAGGTCTAGGTAAGCAAGTAAAAAAGATCATCCCACCTTAGGACTCCTAACTATGGTTTAAAAACCCAATGAACAAGTGGAAGTTTCCCTCTGTACATGGCTTTTATTATTTACATAATACAATATAGCATCAATGCTGAGTAGCATGATTATGTGCAATACATAAATATGAACTATCTGTACACATCTGCAGGTCTAACTCAGAACTAAGATACAGAAAAGCAAAATCGAATGCTTTAAGAGTCAAAGTAAAAACTAGGACTGAACACTGCAAGAAAATCAGTAGTGCCTTGTGTACATAACTATTTACAGATGAAAAAACGGGCATTACCACAACACTAACTATACTCATTTATATATTAAAAAACACGTTTCATACATCACAGGAAACCTTCCATTATAACACAGAAGTGATATTACCAGACAAGCATCAGTGAAGTATACTGCCTCTTCTAGTTGTTATTGTACAATGCTGTAGATAATGCAGCCCATGCAATACACCCAAGAACACTAGGCCTACACCCAAGTACAGTATGATAAAGCAGCCCTCTGCGAGTGGTGCCAGGTACCACTACGAAGTCTACTGCAGCCATGGTGGCTATGATTTTCCATGCAGAAGGGTACAAGTTACATTAAGAACTGAAGTCTTGAAAGAAAAGCTTTAAACATTCTTTCTTGAACCAAAACATTCAACAAGAGATGCACATGAAAAATCAACTGCTCAGATACCTTGGCAACTTAAAAAATTCAGATGTGTGTTTTCAAGAGTTGCTGTGTGTGAAAAACCAAACGTAGTAGAGCTTTAACTTCTTGTAAACAAATTAATCCTAGTGCAGTTCTGTGCTACATTTTTTATAGCAATGAGAGTAATGCAGACATCTTCTGGTGCAGGTCAGCACAATAAGCTTCAAAGATAATTTCAAAACCCTGTTGGCTTCATGGTTTTGATAACCAGCCGTGGCATTTTCCCTCATAGAATGTCTTAACTGACCAATTAACTAGCTTTACATATGGCATCAAATACTGGTTTCACAAGAAAAGGAAAAAAAAAAAAAAAAAGTCTGATCCTCTGTATAAGCTTTCTTCCTTTTTCCAAAGAACATATTGTGGAAATGAACAGGGGGAAGATTAACTATGGTAGAAGTAGACTGCCAGTCCTTTTCTGGTGTACCATTAAAAAAAAAAATACAGGCATGTAACACTAGCCAAAGATTATACCTTGATTACATTCCCAAAGGCAGATATGCTGCAAACATGCAGATTTCATGGATTCTGTTTGGCACATGGGAACTAGAGGATCCCTTATTATCGGTGTTTTTTTGATTTGTTGTGCAGATTTTCACCCAATTTTATTCAGGGGAGGGCATATACATTTTATAGGGCTGTATCTATCCAATTCTGCCTGTAACGAACACCCAAACATCCTAAAGCATCAATTATAAGACAGACAAGTGTAAAGTAAAACTCTGGAGAACATCAAAGGAAAATGGCCATGCATCTGCTCTTTAATGTTTTCCTACGATATATTAAAATAAAAACAAAGTTTCAGTCTCTTCACAAGTAGTAATTTATATTCTCTGGATTTTTTCAGCCACAACAACTGGATTCTCTTTTCTGATTTTTGCTGCAGCTTCTGCTTTGTAATCATATGGACAGTTGTGCTTGTCAGAGTAACGGTGAAGTCCACAAAATAAATTTCCACATCGGCAGTCAAACCCTGTACACACATAAGAGAAGAGTCATTTTCTGAACTTGTAGCAATTAAATACCTGAAAGTCTTGGCTCACTTTTTACAACAAAGTTTTTGAGATGGAAATATCTTTAGAAATTCCTATAGATAACACACAAGGCAGAAATCACAGCCATTGGAGTCAGGCTGACCTGATTCCAATCCTAGTGTTATTTGTTATAAGGGAAAAGATCTAAAAACTGAAATTTAAGGAAATACATCTCTAGAGTATTTTTCCCCCCTGGCTCAAAGAAATGCTGTTGGTGTTCATGTGCTATCTTTTATTTAGTAGAACCAAAGAGTTTGAGAGGACTTTTTTGAAGCTTTTTTTTTTAAAAAAAAATTTTCTCTTGTCATTATTGTTGTTATTGTTAGGACAGAGAAATGGAGAGAGGAAGGGAAGACAGGGAGAGAAAGATAAGACACCTGCAGACCTGCTTTAGCGCCTATGAAGCGACGACTTCCCTGCAGGTGGGGAGCCGGGGGCTCGAACCAGGATGCTTAAGCCAGCCCTTGCAATTAGGACCACGTGTGCTTTAACCTGCTGCGCTAACGCCCAAACTCCTGGGATGACATTTTAATCAGTCAAAAAAAAAAAAAAAAAGCTGAAGACCCAAGGTTAATAAATGATCCTGGGCTTGTTCTGCCACCAGTTATTGCTGGGGCTCCATGCTTAGACTATGACGCTCCTGCTGAGACCTGTAGCACTGCCTCAGCACTCCTGATGGTCCTCTTACAAAGGTGTAGGCTGTGTGTGCACTTCACCCTGTGTGGCCTTGCCTTTCCGCTCCCTAATAAAGGATTCCTAAGACTAGAGAAATAAAAATTAAATTTGACTTCTCACCCAGTTCCCCCTCTTTCAAATGCACTCTGGGGACTTTTTGTTCTTGAAAATCAGGCCCTTTGTTTCGACCAACCAATTAGGAAGTGAGTAGAGCAAGCAGCTCCTTGTTAAATCCCAACAGTAAATTACAGTCATATATTCTGTAATACCTGTAAGGCCAACTTTCTTTCTGCACATGAAACATCTGTTCTTCTTTGGTTTGGGCAACTCAGGAGCCTTTTCTTCACTTTGAGAAGTACTTGGCTGAGAAACTGATGGGCTGGGTTGAGTGACAA
This sequence comes from Erinaceus europaeus, assembly GCF_950295315.1. NCBI lineage: Eukaryota > Metazoa > Chordata > Mammalia > Eulipotyphla > Erinaceidae > Erinaceus > Erinaceus europaeus. The sequence continues at coordinate 20,817,440 of NC_080171.1, forward strand.
CTGCAAAACCAGCAAAAATTAGAAATTTGTCCAAGTTTGCTGGCTAACGATTATTAAAATACACACATGCACACACTTAAGGGAAAGAGTCTCAGTGAAAATGGTTAGTCTTTCTTGACACCACATACTTAAATAGAATCACATACTTAAACAGAACCTTCTCCCAGGATTTAAATCTCAGTATTGGCTGACAACTATTCAGTACTAAAATAGATCCTTGAATTCTGAGCATTAAATTCAGATTTCCTTAAAATTGTATCAACAGCTAAACAATGTTTCAAAGACACTGGGGAATGTTAGTCACATGCTCATTTTTTTCATATTGCAACTACATAAATATAAACATTAGAAAAAGTTTAACTAGAGCAATTCCTACTCTACTATTCAGAGTAAAGCCGCCAATTTCCAAAAAAAAACATGGCTTATACTAACAATAGAGACTGCATAGATAAAACCTAAAATCAGTACTGTCGTAAACCACGAAAGACCCCTAAATACCTTCAGATCACCCACCACACTTCACAATCACTATGCTATTTTTAGTAGTACTTTATACTGTCTTGTGTGGAGACAGTGAAATTCTCAAAAATCTCCTGAAACTTTAGCAAATTATCTTCAGGACAATAAGCACCTTGAAAGTTTTGATTTTGGACTAAATTTTATAAGTAAAACAAAACTGCTGAAGTATTGTTTTTTATTTACTGTGATTCTCATCACAAAATGGGTAAAGTTTAAGATGAGATACTGTTTTATATTTTTTTGTTATGCCACCTAGAAGGACCTTAAACTTTCCCCCCATCTACATCAGATCTTCGCCACTCCGGGCTGATGGAGAGGAAAAGATAACAAAACCTCCCCCATTGCAGTGAGGACTGGGTATGACTAAGTGGGCAGGCACTTTGCCAGATGAGCTTTATTACTGGTCCAGGACATTTAAGTTTTAATTCACATGACACCAATGGAATGTTAAGACAAAACTACATTTAGTTGCTAAAGCCCAAATCACCAATTCTTTAACACCAAACACCAAACTTAATTCACTCCACTATGGCCAGGGTGGGGGCACAGTGGATAAAGTATTAGATCCTCAACATGAGGCCTGAGTTTAGCCCCTGGCATTGTATATGCCAGTGATGTTACAGTTTTCTCTTTCTCCTAATTAAGCACATCTTTTAAAAAGACACTAACTAAAATCACTGATTCAATACTAATCTAAAACCCACAAAGGACAAATTAATGTTTTCAATGCTAAAATTATCATCCACACAATATGCCTAAAACAATAATAGCATAAACCCAAATTCTAAAGCAAGCTGATTGGTTTAACAATTTAAAGTTCTGTCTAGTTATTAATAGTACTAGCTAAGTATCAGATTATTCCAACAGTAGTAATCTGCATACTACATATGGCTAAATCTACTATGATAACCTTAATGTAAGTTTTTTTTTTTAATGGTATAAAGTTAAAAAATAATCTGTGGGCTACTTTGGGATGAGGGTGAAAGCCATTTCCTAGACCACACATGAGTAGTGGTTCTTAAGCCATGGGGACAAGGGGACATGGATAGTTAAAAACAAACAAAACAATAACAGATTATTAAAGGCAAAAGTACAATGTCAGCCAAAAAAAAAAAAATCATGCAGACTGGCTACGGAGTGTTCTTAAGAGTTGTTCCAAAGTCAGAGTAATTTTGTATTTAAGACAGAAACAACAACAAACAACCTATAAATAACAATTTGCACTCATCTACCAAACTTAAGCCTAACAGTTCATATAAATTTGGTATTATGATACTAACAAAAGCCTCTAAAGCAAACAGCATATTCAATAACATCATTTCCTTACACGATTTTTGTACTGCATTAGTCAATAATATACCAGGAAAAAAGAACTGATCAAATAAACCATACAGGCCACAGAGTATGTGTAGATTCTTGTCCTGGAGCCTAGCATAGGTAATTGCGATAAATTGTCTAGCAAATTAGCACCACGCTGTATGACAACAGACTCAATGCCACTATCTAATGAAAACCAAAATCCCCTTCCATACTGAGTTTTCATCCTCCCACAACACCACAGGGATCCTAACACTTTTGATACTTTAGTGCTCAGTATGTTCAGTTCAATACTATCTACGCTATAAAAACTGAATAGTTAACTGCCTTCAGATCTCTTTCTGTGTATGAATAGTACCTTCACTAATGAGTCTTTAATATAGTATCTTATGTTTTTAACTTCATTAGTAGTTCTTAACACTTCCATTCTCCAGATTATAAACTGATTTCTGGGGATGATGAGCAAAAGACAAAGTAATGGAAAATGATTTTTCATTTTAAAGTGCTTTACAGACAACGGTTCTTTCTTGGTCTGAAGAGATTGTCTTCAGTCCTACCATAGGAAGGGAAGAATCCACCCCCCACCCCTTTCTCACAGCACCACATCCAGAACTGAACTGATATTAAACAAAAAGCATACCTGGCTCTGACACCTCTGTTTTCGGGGCAGTTATTTTGTCCTCTCTTGAAATGCTCATTTCTGTCATTTGCTGAGTTACAGGCAAGGCAGCCACAGGCACATTTCTATTTAAGTTCAAGCAAACATTTTTAAGGATGTTAAGGGTATTCTTTGTGTGTGTGCGCATGATAAAAATTTGTCAGTTCAACTTTCAGCCATGTATTTTCAACATATTCAAAAAGCAGTCATTAAAACTTTTTAAGGATACTGGATGCCCAATATTAATGGTTGAGAAACAATGTGGTGAAAGAATCCTTAAGTCAAGGCTGCATATTCACATAGGTCACGTTTTATTGCCAATGAGAAATTTTAAGCTATGCCTGCATTTAAGAGCACAGAGGCAGCTTTGCCGAAAATGCCTACTGTGGCAGTACAGTAACTGCAGAGCCTCGCTTGCTACAATCTCTAGACCCCCGTTACAAGCAAAATAAAGCAAGGCATTCTCAACACCGCATCCTTGAAGGTGTCATTGGGAGTGTGCAATAGACTCAACCTAGGAAGTCATTTCAAGTAGATATTAGAATCCAATTGTGAAATACATGCAAAGCCAAAGGCATCTGACGTACCAACATCCTTATTACATCTACCTTAACACCCAGGATAAAGGGTAGTTGTGCATAAAAAGTCAAGCTCACCTTGATTTTTCAGATGTGCTGCCAGCAGCACCTTCACAGTTGTTTAAGCTAGTCTCTGCCCTCTGTACAGATGCAGAATCTGAGGTAGGACTGTTGGAACCACTAGATGTGCCTATTAAAGAAATAATCATCAACTAAGAAAAAGGTTAACACCGCAAACATTCAAAATCAAGACTTGATAAGTAACAAATACTTGCTTGTCATTAGGTTAGCCATTTAACCACTTTCACTGTGCTGTAGGATCCTACACTTAAATGAGTATCCAAACAAATACACACACAAAGTCATATCCAGTGAATACAAGCATGAAACAGAGCCTCAAAAAAATTAACTGAAAAAGCTAAAAGATGCTTGTAGTCATTCATTCCTCATGGAGTCATGCCAGTTGAGCTGCTGCTTTCATTTCAAGCTTTGTTTAGATGTTCTCTCCTTGAGCTTTCAGCATTCTCAGATTGGGCCCCAATTGTCCACCAGTTCTTCAAATGGGGATCTCCTTGAAAACTTACCCATCGGGCTCATTCTGCCACTATTCTGCTGTCTCTGAAGATGTTCTTTGTAACACACAGAACACATTCCATTTGTCCTAGGATTCCCATAAAAGCCACATCCTGTGCTACACAGCATGGGCCCTGGGGTCTGGTTAGTCTCCTGAGCCATATTTGTCTGCTATTAAAAACAAAACAAACAAAAAACAGTATTTTAGAAATGGACATATAATCAAAATAAAGTCATTAAATTAGTATGACACAGTCACTAGCATATATTTCCCAACAAGTATGTCTAACAAAGGCCCAAATTGTTATTTAAAAGGTCAAGGACAGTGTATGTTGTTGCTTCTATAAAACAAAAGATGGGAAAAGTTGTGTTTTAGTTGAATAATGAATTATAACTTTTTTTTTTAACCACAGCACTGATCAGATCTGGCTTGCGGTTGTGTGGATTGTATGTGGAGCCTGCCTCAGGCATGAAAGTCTCTTTGCATAAATATTATGCTATCTACCTCCACCCCAGCCCATGACTTAACATTCTTTAGGAGACAAATCTATCATTAAATATTGAAAGTGTATTATATCACCTGTGACCACTGCTTTTCATTTCAGTATCTAAAAAGGTCATGCTGGTGACTATCAAAATTATCTTTAAACCTCAAGCAGGAGGTCCTGTGTTCAATCCCTGGCAGCACATGTACCAGAGTAATGTCTGGTTCTTTCCCTATCTTTCTCATTAAATAAAAAAATATTTTAAAAAAATCTCTTCAGAGCTAGGGGAGATATCTTGGTCTTATGCAAAACAAAGTTGCATAAGACCATGAGGCACCAAAGGTCCCAGGTTCAATCTGCAGCACCACCATTAGCCAGAGGTGAGCAGCACTGGCAGTGGCAGGAAGAAAAGGATCTTTAAAGAGCTGGTAGATTATTTAATCCTTCCTGTTATATAAGCACCAACAAGTGAAACTCAAGAATTTAGGGATCTGGGCCAGAGGTGGCACACCTGCGAGGGCACAGATGGTACCACATATACTAGGACCTAGGTTCAAGCCCGTCCCCACCTGTGGAGTGGGGAGGGGAACCTCCACAAATTGTGAAGCAGTGCTGTAGGTCTTTATCTCCCTTCCATCTCTATGTCTCTAACCAATAAATTAATAAAACATCAGGAACTTAGGTGTCAGCTGCAAACAAAAATTCCTTTTATGTTCCATACCTGAGGTATGAAATCTGGCTGAGTAACGCCAGTGCCTAGATAGCTGCAAATTCCAAGTTATCAGTCATAAAATTCTCAGCCAAAAGGTTGTATTAAAACTTTACAAGTGCTTGTCTTCCTCATACCAGAAAACAATCAAACCCTTCCAAGCTCAATTTCAACACAGTAAAGTGATATATTCCTGAGTTAAGAGAAATGCACACTTAAGGGCGGAGGGTGGATAGCAAAATGGTTATGCAAAGAGACTCCGAGTGTCTGAGGCTCCAAAGTCCCAGGTTCAATCCCCCAGCAGCACCATGAGCCAGATCTGAGCAGAGCTCTGGTAAAAAACAAAGGGAGTTGGGCAGTAGCGCTGCGGGCTAAGCAAGGATCACGGTTAGTACCCCTGGCTCCCCACCTGCAGGGGAGTTGCTTCACAAGCAATAAAGCAAGTCTGCAGGTGTCTATCTTCCCCTCCTCTCTCCATTTCTCTGTCCTATCCAACAACTATGACATCAGTAACTACAACAATAAAACAAGGGCAACAAAAAAGGGAAAATAAGTAAAATTAAATATTAAAAAGAATAAAAACAAAAACGCATACTAAAAGGAGAAAAAGCTAGTGGGTCACCACCTTAAAATATGAATGTACAAAAACTTTGAAGCATTTTAACAAAGGGAAAACTGAATTTGTGGTGATTCTCTTTAAGTGTACCTCTATCTCAGTAAGATACTACTTCTAGAGCCCATCTTCTTGAGTTTCATTTTCTCCTAACTACCAAATAAGATATAGTGAGGCACTAAATAAGTTAAAACTAATACTTGTTTTCTGCCTCCAGGGTTAGCACTGGGCTCCGTGCCTGCACTAGGAATCTACTGCTCCTGGAGGCCATTTTTTCCATTTTGTTGCTCTTGTAGTTGTTGGATAGGACAGAAATGGAGAGAAATGAGGAAGACAGGGGGGGAAGATAAGACAGCTGCAGACCTGCTTCACTGCTTGTAAAGTGACCCCCTGCAAAGCCAGCCCTCCCCACCCCTCCCAAGTGGGGTGCTGGGGGCTCGATTGCCAGTCAATGCACTTAACCAATACTTTTCAAGGTACTTTTTATTCATTCTGAATAACCCTAGCACTTAACAAAATACTTTACATATATATTTTTTTCTTTTTGCCTCTAGGTTCATGATTAGTAAACAGTTTTTTTTTTTTTTAAAGATTTTAGCTTTATCACTGCACCATCTCCCAGACCACCCCCTTTTTAAGTTTATTAGGGGATTAATGGTTTACAGTCAACAGTAAAATACAGTAGTTTGTACATGCATAACATCTCCACACAATATAACCCCCCTACATCCTCCTCTGCCATCATGTTTAAGGACCAGAAAACCCCCCCCAACCCAGAGACCTTCACTTTGGTGCAAAACACCAACTCCAATCCAAGTTCTGCTTAAGAGTCTTCCCTTCTGATCTTGTTTTTCAACTTAGCCTACACCCCTCCTCCGGAGTCCTTTACTTTGGTGCAATACACCAGACCCAATCCAAGTTCTGCTTTGTGTTTATTGTTCAACTTTTTTTTTTGGTAATTGGATTTGTTTCATTGAGGGTGCATTTAAAATTTAGATGGAAGTGTTCTACCAATATCTTCCTCTAAGTATTTAGTAATTTCTGGTCTAATATTCAAGGAGTATTGAAATCCCCTACTATTACTGTGTTGCTGCTGATTTATTGCTGTAGCCCTCTCAGTAGATGGTTGATGGATTTAGATGGCCTCTCACTGAGTTGCATAGATGTTAATAATTGTTAGGGACTTAACAGAATACTTTTAACCGAGACTGAAAAGGAGTGAAGTGGGTTGCTTCTGACCTTACTAATGAAACCTAACGCATCATTCTTGTAAAACATAATAGTAATCGTTCCTTTTGTTAGCTGAAGGATTCTATACAGTTCAATCCAAGCAAGTCTATAGTTATGAGTGATCAAGACACTTCGTGCTAATTTCGCTGACACTGTCTCTTTAAAATAGCAAGTGGAATTTAGCTGACTCATTTCAGAGCAGGGTAGTATAAACACTTTACCATTTATGAAGTTTATTAATAAACACTTTCAGCCGAATTTAGTTTTGAACCATCTATGTATGTTCAGAAATGCTTCAGAGTCAATGTACTTATTTGCAAGTCTACCAAAGTATGAACGTCTGTGCCCTATCCATTCCTTGAAACTAGTTTCATAGTCACTCTACCTTACACTTGCTTATTAACTTCCAGTATTGTCTGATGTCGGCCTTCAACAGGCACTGACCAAAAGTTTTGGTTATTACTTTCTTGTAGTTGCTGGGAAAACAGCTCGCCTGGTAGAGCATCGGGTCTGCAAGCCTGAAATCCCGAGTTCTATGCCCGGTGCCGGGAGTAGTGTTCTCTGCTTTCTTTCCCATGTGTTAATACAAAGCAGCATTTTAAAATGTTGTACGTAAATACGCCAGGAGAGGGCAAGAATGACCCCTCCCAATAGGCTGGGCACCTCCGCCTTCCCTTCATCTGCCGGGGGTCCCCAGCCCTTCCCCGCCACCTGGCACTGCCCTGCGGTCTCCAGGCGCGGCTGTCCCTGGGCTGCAGCCTCAGCCGAGCGCACGGCCCGTCGCCGCGGCCTCTGAAATCAGCTTCTATTTATACCCGCGGCCTGCGACTCCCACACAGCCCCGGAACTGGGGCTGCGGCTTCCCTGGAGCCGCTCGGTGCGGAGGGAGGCAGCTCGGGCGGGTGGGCTCGGCCTCCAGCCGGAAGCCGCCGCCGCCATGCGCATGGCCGGGACCCCACGCCCGGCGACGGGGCGACGGAGGCCGGGCAGCAATGGGGGACGTGGGGGCGCAGCGTCACAGTGGTCGACTCCAGCACGAAGGCTTCTTAAGTTGCTTGGGCATTTGTGTATCCGCCCTACTAGCTATCACCGAAATGTCCCTTCTTTCAGTTTTGCTTCCTCTTATTTAGCATAGAAAAAAAGGGGGGGGAGGCTGGGGAGTCAGCATAATGGTTCTGTAAAACTCTCCTGCCTGAGGTCCCAGCTTCATCAGCTGGAGCTGAGCAGGGTTTTGGGTGAAAAAAAAAAAATAATGGTGCTGTGGAGACTGCACAGTGGTTCCACAAGTCTCTCCTGCTTGAGGCTCCAAGGTCCCAGGTTCAATCCCCGTCACCACCATTAGCCGGGGCTGAGCAGAACTCTGTGGTCTTTTTTTTTTTTTTTTTTTTTTTTCAAATTTCTCACTAGAGTCCGTTAAATATCGAATAGAACAAAACCCCTAAGGCCCCGAAGCGGAGCAGGCTGAGAAGCGTGCTGCCTCCGGATGAGTCTGCGCTGTTCACCCCGGGGCTGCCCGCCGCCCCGCCGGGAGCCGGAGCCGAGCGCGGGCGGCCGGTGACCTTGGGCGAGTCCTCCGCCCCGCACGCCGCTTCCTCCTCCTCCTCCTCCTCCTCCTCCTCCTCGTCCCCGCGCCCCGAGGCAACAAACAAAAAGCTCAGCGCGACAACGGAGCTCGGAAACCGGGTGTGAAGAAACCGCCAGTTCTTGGGGAGGGGTGATGAGTGAGGAAGCATTTTCGGAAAAAGGACGGAAAAAAAAAAAAGTCTGGTCAAAATGATCTCTCCACCGGTTCAGTTCTGAAATCCTTTCTCCTTAAAAAAATACATGAAATGTTTGTAAGATTAAAAAGGAGAAGGGGGTGGAAAAAAAAAAGTAAAGGGGGGGAAGGAAATCTGGAGTCCGGTGAAAACGCAGCCCGGGGTTAAGCCTGTAAACGCGCGGACTCGGAGGCGCGAGGACGGAGGCGCCCCGACCCGCAGCCGTGTTTACACACTCGCGGGGCCGCCCCGCACACTCCGCCGGCGCCGGCACACGCGCACCCTCGGCCACTCTCCTTGACCCCGGGACGCCCCTGCGCAGCGTTTCGGGAGCCCCCCCGTGGCTCCGCCCCCAGCGCCCCCCCCCGCCCCGTCACGGGGAACAAAAGGGGAGCCGACGCTCGGCGCCGCGGGAGGGGCAGCGCGGTGACCCCCCCGACGGGGCCTGCTCCCCAAACCCCTGAGTCATGCACACACGGCGCGGAGGGGCACCGCGGCCTTTGTCTCCGAGCCGCTCGCCGGCATTGTTCCCGGGCCCGGCCGCCGCCGGCTTTGTGCTCCCGCCACCCCCCCCCCTGCCCCGGACGCCGCCACCCGTCCGTCCCTCACACACCCCGCACCCTCACCTGCGTGGGCCGGGACGCGGGCAGAAACCGGGCTCGGCCGGGCCGAGGCCTCCGGGGAGCACCGGACGCCCTGAGGCGCCGCCGCGAGCCGGGGGCGGGCGGGAAGGGGGCGCCGCCTGCCTCCTTTGTTCCTTCTGCGGTGGCGGCGGAGCTCGGGCCGCGGCGGCGGGGCGAGGCCGGGGGAGGGGGCACCGCAGGCCGCGGCGGCTCGGCGTCACCACACGCCTCCGCTGAGGGAGAGCTGGGCGCGCGCGGCGAGACCGGGACGCAGGGGCCCGCGGGACGCTCTCTCGGATGCCTGGGCCGCGGCCGCCGCCGGGGAAGCTGCGCGGTTCCCGGAAGCGAGAGCCTCCACGGCGACGTGCAGACGGCTCCGCACTCCGGGCGACTGACGCTCTGTCGGCCGGGGGCTCCGGATCGCAGGCAAAGAGGAGGGCGGAGGGGGCGGGGCCTGTGCGTCAGCGAAAACCCCGACGGCGGCGTCGGGGAGCGAGCTGACGTAACGCGCTGGACGTTTCTCCCAGGTTCCAATCAGCGTGCGGAAGGGGCGGGGCCCAGCGTCGTCGCGTCACCGCTGTCGCGTCGCCGTCGCGCAGGAAGAAGGGCCGAGTCAGCGGCCGGGCGGCGGGCGCGAGGGTGGAGCCAGAGGGTGGCGGGGCCTGTTGGGGACTTGTTTCTATTTTTAACCCGCGTGTCAGCCCTCCGCCGGCGTCCTTCCCATTTCCCTGCGGGTGGCCCTTTGGAGTCCTCACGCTTGGTGCGGGGCCCTAGGCAGAGGCGGCCGTCCGGGGACGAGCCAGGCGGAGAAAGGCCCGCCTCCTGGCCGGCTCACGGGACGTCAGCTCCCTCACTCCTAGAAACGGGGCGGTCCTGGCGCGGCGCGGACAGCCGGGGAGGCGCCGCCGGGCCGAGTGGCGTTGGGGGGGCAGACGGCGTCCCCGGGGTCCCCATCCGCGGGAGCCTCGCGCCGGCAGACGCCACTTCCCGGCCTCCTCCGCAGGTGACCGCCCGCAGGAGGACGGAATCGCCGAGACGCGGCCGCTGCGGTTTTCTTTCCTTTTATAGACGGGAGACACATGGCCGTGGCTCCGAGGTCTCAGGTTCAGTCCCAGCACCACCGTCAGCCAGAGCCGAGCAGTTCCTGTGTGTATTTTTCTCTCCATTTTTTTTTTTAATGCGCTCTCCCCTGACTCCGATTCCTATTCCTTATTATTATTATTATTATTTATTGTCATTATATATCAGATCCCTGCTCGGCTCTGGTTGATGATAGTGCTGTGGGGATTGAACCTGGGACGTTGGAATATCAGGCAGGAGTCTTTTTTGCCGAACCATTACACTGTTTCCTCAGCCTTGAGGATTTTTTTTTTTTTAGTAGGAAAGGAAATGTCCTCATGAGTCCATTGAGAGGATATTTAGGGCTGGTACCAGCCACCCGGACATAGGTCTGTTTAGGGAAGCTTCTTCCCAAGCTGATTGTTTCCAAAGAAAAAAATCACCAGCGGAGGGTGGATAGCATAATGGTTATGCAAACAGACTCTCAAACCTGAAACTCCAACGTCCCAGGTTCAATCCCCCGCACCACCATAAGCCAGAACTGAATAGTGTTCTAGTAATTAAAAAAGAAGAAGAAAATTCACCTGCGGAGAGGAACAAGACCAGGAGGCTTCCTGGCTTGGGGCTGGACTTAGTTTTTTGTTTGTTTAGATTGGAACTCCGCAGCCGATGTTTTCATGTGTTAGCTTTTTAAAAATTGGAATTCTACGGGCGGTGAAGATCGCCAAGTTCCCTATGTTTTTATTCATTATTACTGTTTTTGTTTACTGGTGCACTGTTCGGCTCTGGCTGGTGGTGGTGCAGGGGATTGAACCTGTGACTGCAGAGCCTCAGGCAGGAAAGTCATTTGCAGAAGCATTGTACTGGCTCCTCACAGGTTTTGTTATTTTCCTGGTTTCTCATCCCCCACCCCTTTTCCAAATTGGGCTGTTCTCCAGCATCAACAGAATTTACAAAACTTTCCTTCACAAGTTTAGGGTTGTTGCACTGGTCAATTAATGTGTTTGAAATGCAAATAGTTTCAGCCAGTTTAGTTTGTCTCTCCCCCCCCCCCAAAAAAAAAAAGTTTCTTGAATTAGTAGATAAATTAGTAAACTTACGTTCACCACTTACAGGCCATTCTCACTGCTAAGTGTTTCACTGTTAGGGCCTCTAGTCCCCACAGCAATTCACTGTGATAGTGATATTCATGTTTCACAGACAAGGGAATTGGAACCAAAGAGGCAAAATGATTGACTTTAAGGTACTGAAGAATGGGGAAGCAATGCAGTGGATTCTTACTGAGGGTAAAAGTAACTTGGCGATTTTCATCACCTATAGAATTCAAATTTTTAAAAAGTTAACACAAAATTCTGTAAGAAGTATAATCGAAAAGAACTGAGAGTAATAAGGTCAGCTGGCTATTGTTACATAGCATCTGATGATTGCTCTACCTGCCATTTAAATTGTCTTAAGAGTCTTTCAACCACAAGTGTAATTTATATTGAATCTATGCTTAACAAGATTCTCAGAGAGCCAGGAGGTAGCACAGCGGGTTAAGCGCAGGTGGCGTCCATGAAGTGCAAGGACTAGAGTAAAGATCCCTATTGGAGCCACGGGCTCCCCACCTGCAGAGGAGTCGCTTCACAAGCAGTGAAGCAGGTCTGCAGGTGTCTTTCTCTCCCCTTTCTCTGTCTCTCCCCCCCATTTCCATCTGCCCTATCCAACAACAGCAACGGCAATAATAACAACAAGGGCAACAAAATGGGAAAAATGCCCTCCAGGAGCAGTGAATTCGTAGTGCAGGTACCCAGTCCCAGCAATAACCCTGGAGACAGATGAATGAATGAATAAATAAATAAATATTCCCTTCTATCAACTAAGCATCAGCAGCAATGTTGGGGCACTTGTTAGAAAAGCAAGTTCTCAGGGGTAGACAGCATAATGGTTATGCAAAGAGACTCTCATGCCTGAGGCTCCAAAGTCCCAGGTTCAACCCAACCAACCCCACCACCACCACCACCATAAACCAGAGCTGAGCAGTGCTCTGGTAACAAAACAAAACAAACAAACAAACAAAAAATGCAAGTTCTCAGAGGGTGGCAGAGCATAATGGTTCTGCAAAAAGACTTTCATGCCTGAGGATCTGAGACCCCAGGTTCAGTCCCCAGCACCACCATCAGCCAGAGCTGAGCAGTGCTCTAGTATTTAAAGCACCCCCCCACACAAAACAAACAAACAAATAAAATATATTTTGAAAACAAAGGAGGACCAGGTGGGTGCACACACTACAGTGCGTAAAGACCCAGGTTCAATCCCCCAGTCCCCACCTGCAAAGAGAGGGCAAGCTTTACAAGTGAAGTGGGGCTGCAGGTATCTCTCTGTCTCTCTCCCTCTCTATCTACACCTCCCCTCTCAATTTCTCCCTGTCTTTATCCAATAATAAAGAAAATTGGGAGCTGGGCGGTAGTGCAACGGGTTAAGTGCATGTGATACAAAGCACAAGGACTGACATAAAGATCCTGGTTTGAGCCCCCTGGCTCCCTACCTGCAGGGGAGTGGCTTCACAGGAGGTGAAGCCGGTCTGCAAGTGTCTTATCTTCCTCTCCTCCTCTCTGTCCTATCCAACAATGAGGACATCAACAATAATAACTACAACAATAAAAACAAGGGCAACAAAAAGGAAATAAATATTTTAAAAACTACTTTAAAAAAAAGGAAAAAATTGCAAATTCTTGGGTTCATACCCCAGACCTATGGAATCACAAATTATAATAGGTTTAGAGCCATCTCAACCAATGATTGGTTAAACCCCCCCCCCCGCCAAGGAATTAATGTTTATTGATTTATTTTACTTTTGGATAGAGAAATTGAGAGGGAAAGGGGAGACACCTGTAGCATTGCTTTATTGCTTGAACCTGGGCTCTTGTCCATGGTAATGCATGCTCTCAGCCAGATGTACCACCACCCAGTTCCCCCAAGAAATTAATAAAACACATGACAATTTGATTATTCTAGGAATTCTGGTGATTTTAAAAGTTATGCTTATTTTCACTGGAAATAACTTGATCAGAGCATCTCCAAATAGGACGGCGGAGAAATCATAATGGTTATGCAACAAAAGCTATTGGAGTGTAATGACTTTTTATTTTTAAATGGTCTCCAGGAGCAGCGGACTTTTTTTACATTTTATTTTCTTTATTTATTGGATAGAGATAGCCAGAAATCGAGAGGGTAGGGGGAATTAGAGAGCGAGTTGCAGCCCTGCTTTACCACTTGTGAAGCTTTCCCCCTGCAGGTGGGGACCAGGGATTCGCACCTGGGTCCTTGTGCATTGTAACATGTGTGCTCAGCCAGGTGTGCCACACCCTGCCCCTTTTATTTTATTTTTATTCCAGAGCACTGCTCAGCCTTGGTTTGTGGTGGGGCAAGGTTGAACCTGGGACTTGAGAGCCTCAGGCATGAGTGGCTCTTTGCATAACCATTTCTTATAGCGTTTGCCCTTCTTCCGTAGCCAGTCAACAGCGTCAGGTTGAGCCTGATGTAAAGTTTCGAGACCGCCTTTGAATCTGGAGAGGTGGCAGTCATTGACTATGTGGGTCATAGTCTGTCTGTAGCCACAGGGGCATTTCGGGTCGTCTCTGGCTCCCCAGCGATGGAACATAGCGGCACACTGGCCATGGCCTGTTTGATAGCGATTGAGGAGGGCCCAATCATAACGTGCTAGGTCAAAGCCGGGTTGACGCTTGCAGGGGTCTGTGATGAGGTGTTTGTTCTTTACCTCAGCTGACTGCCAACTCTGTTTCCAAGAGTCTGGAACAGAGAAGTTCAGTGTAGGCGTAGGGGACCAGATTGGGTGACAAGACGTCAAGCGTTGGACAGGGTGGGCGAAGATATCCGCGTATGTTGGCAGGTCCGGTCGAGCGTAGACGTGGAAAATGAACTTAGATGATGCCGCATCCCGACGAATATCTGGCGGGGCGATGTTGCTAAGAATTGGCAGCCGTGGAACCGGGGTGGAATGGATGGTTCCAGAAATTATCCTCATGGAGGAATATAATTTGGAATCGACCAAGTGGATATGGGGGCTATGGAACCATACTGGGGCACAGTATTCTGCAGTGGAATAGCATAATGCCAGAGATGATGATCGTAGTGTGGAAGCGCTCGCGCCCCATGAGGAGCTGGCCAGTCTTGCAATGATGTTATTCCTCGTGCCCACCTTTGCTGCAGTTTTTATGAGTTGTTCGTGAAATGACAGAGTGCGATCGAGAGTAACGCCAAGATAGACTGGCTGGGCTTCATGCCAGATTCTCGTATCGCCAAGCTGCACATTAAGCTCACGCGAGGCCGAGGCATGGTGTAGATGGAAAACAGATAATACCGTTTTTTGCAGTGCTAGGGATTAGTCGCCATTTTTTACAGTAATCAGATATCAGAGACATGTCTCTCGTGAGTGTTTCCTCGAGGATGTCGAACTTGGATGCCTGAGTTGCACAGCAGATGTCATCGGCGTAGATGAACTTCCTTGAAGAAGTTTCTGGGAGGTCATTGATGTAAATATTAAATCGCGTAGGAGCCAGAACAGAGCCCTGGGGGAGGCCACTTGAGACAAGTCTCCATCTGCTAGACTTGTCACCCAGATGCACCCGGAATCTTCTGTTTTGGAGAAGAAACGATATAGTGTTGGCCACCCATGGAGGCAGGCATCTTGAGATCTTGACTAGGAGACCACGGTGCCAAACTGTGTCATAGGCTGCTGTGAGATCAACAAAGACAGCACCCGTCTTTAAATTCTTCTGGAATCCATTTTCAATGTAAGTTGAGAGGGCCAGGGCTTGTTCGCAGGTAGATCTTCCTGGGCGGACACTAGCTTGGGCGGGTGATAGGAATTTCTCTCTAAGATGAGAAATACGTGACAGAAGCAGCCTCTCAAGGAGTTTGTAACACACGGAGAGGAGAGAAATTGGTCTATAGCTGGCAGCCAGTGTTGGGACTTTCTTTGGTTTCAAAACTGCTATAATCTTCGCATGACGCCAAACTTTGGGCATAGACTCAGATTCCAAGATGTGGGACAGGAATGAAGCGAGCCACTTCTTTGCCGCAGGACCCAGGTTAAGAATGAGTTCTGGGGTGATGTTATCATAGCCAGCAGCTGTTCCCAGTTTAACCCTCTTCAAAGTGTCTTCCAGTTCAGACAGTGTAAAGGGAGAGAGTTTTGGAGATGGACAAGATAACCGGAAGTGGGATGACCACTCATGGGAAATTTCTCTTTTCCAGACCATTATGCTACCTATCTCTGCCTGGAATGTAATTACTTTCTACGTTTTTGTTATGCTATTTTCTTAAAGTTGCAAAATATTAATATGTAGGCTTTGTATAATTTTTTAAAGATTTTATTTATTCATGAGAAAGACAGGAGGAGAGAAAGAATCAGATGTCACCCTGGTACATGTGCTGCCAGGGATTGAGCTTGGGACCTCATGCTTGAGAGTCTAGTGCTTTATTCACTGCGCCACCCTCCGGACCACTCTGTATAATTTTTAAATTTAAAATATTTTTAACAGAGAGAAAGGTACAGACAGAGACAGGTCCTAAATTTAAATGTAAATGAGACCAGAGTACTGCTCAGCATTGACAGTGATGCTGGGTATTGAACCTGATACCTCAGAGCCTCAGGCATGAATATCTTTTTTCTTTAACTTAACCTTTTTTTCTTATTTTTTAAAATTTTTAAAAAATATTTTTACTTGGGGCCTGGTGGTGGCACAGTGGGTTAAACTCACATGGAGTGAAGCACAAGGACTGGCTTAAGGACCCCAGTTTGATCCCCCGGGCCCCCATCTGCAGGGGGTTTGTTTCACAGGCGGTGAAGCAGGTCTGTAGGTGTCTTATCTTTCTCTCTCTCTGTCTTCCCCTTCTCTCCTCATCTCTCTTTGTCCTATCCAACAACAATGACAGCAACAATAATAACAACAAAATGATAAACAACAAGGGCAACAAAAGGGAAAAAATAGCCTCCAGGAGCAGCGGATTTGTAGTACAGGCACTGAGCCGCAGTGATAATCCTGGAAGCAATATATATGTATATGTATATATATATTATTGGATAGAGACAGAAATTGAGAGTGGAGGAGGAGATAGACACCTGCAGCCCTGCTTCACCACTTATGAACCCTTCCCCCTCAAGTGGGACTAGGGGCTTGAATCTGGGTCCTTGTGCACTGTAATGTAAGTGCTTAACCAGGTGCACCACCACCTGGCCCTAGCATGAAAATCTTTTGCAGAGCCATCATGCTGTTTCCCTAGGCTCCTTTGTGGAATTTTTAGGCAACAGTATTATTGATCTGGGAAGCTGTGTGGCAGGGGAATGGACCGGCAAGCATGAGGTTCTAAATGTAATCTCTGATATCACATATGCCAGAGTAAAACTCTGATTTTTTCATGTTAATAAATAAGACTTTGGGTGGGGGCAGATAACTTATTGGCTATGTACACAGACTCTCATGCCTGAAGCTCCATCAAATTCCAGGTTCAATCCCCGGCACCACCATAAGACAGAGTTGAACAGTGCTCTGGTAATAAATAAATAAATAAGTAAATAAATAAATAATAAGGCTTTGGGTGGGGTAGATAGCATAATGGTTATGCAATGAGACTCTCATGCCTCAGGCTCCAAAATCCTACGTTCAGTACCCCCTACCACCATAAATCAGAGCTGAGTAGTGGGGAAATAAAATAAAATGAAACAAAATAAAAATAAATAAGGCTTCCCCCACTATTCTTTTTTTCTTTTCTTCCCAGAGCGCTACTCAGCTCTGGTTTATAGTGGTGCCGGGGGATTGAACCTTGGACTTTGGAGCCTCAGTGTAGAGTCTTTTGCATAGCCATTATGCTACCAACCCCCCACCCTCTGCCACCATTCTCTATTCAGAGAGAATTCCAGGGTTAGATAGCATAATAGCTATGCAAAAGAGACTCATGCCTGAGGCTCTAAAATCCCAGATTCAGTCCTAGACACCAATATAAACTAGAACTAAGTAGTGCTCTAGTTAAAACAAACAAACAAAAAAGGGAGTGGGGGTAGTGCAAGGGGTTAAGTGCACATGCACAAAGCACAAGGACCAGCATAAGGCTCCCCACCTGTAGGGGGTCGCTTCACAAGCAGTGAAGCAGGTCTGCAGGTGTCTATCTTTCTCTCCCCCTCTCTGTCTTTGCCTCTCCCGATTTCTCTGACCTATCCAACAACAATGGCATCAATAACAACAACAATAATAACCACAACAACGATAAAACAACCAGGGCAATAAAAGGGAAAAAAAAAGATATCCTCTAGGAGCAGTGGATTCATGATGCAGGCACCGAGCCCCAGCAATAACTCTGGAGGCAAAAAAATAAAAATAAAAAAGAAGTAAAGATAATCTTCTAGAGAGGTGTCATGGATATGTTTGGATTTGCAGCATATGCATGTATATACAAATGAAATCATATCTAGAAATGCATGTGCGCATATTTCTGTGTGCAGCAGTATGGCTTCAGGATTATATAAACCTACCCTTTTAATTCTCACCAATTGCAGTCTGATTGCAACATAAATATGTTAATAATTTCCCTGTTGATGGATATTCCGTTTATATTGTCTCAACTGTTACAGATAATGTTGATGAGTGGTCCAGGAGGTAGTGAAGTGGAGAAAGCATTGGACTCTCAAGCAGGAGGTCCTGAGTTCAATCCCTGGCAGCACATGTACCAGAGTGATGTCTGGTTCTTTCTCTCCTCCTATCTTTCTAATAAATAAAAAGATAATAATAAATAATGTTGCTGAGTAGCAACTTACTCAGAAAATGCAAGATGTATTATTAATACATGTTATCTTCATTCAAAAACTGGTTTTCGGGGTCGTGTGGTGGTGCAGCTGGTTGAGTGTACTCATTACAGTGCACGAAGACCTGGCTTCAAGTCTTTAGGCCCCGCCTGCAGAAGGAAACTTTAAAAGCTGTTGAAAAGGGCTGCAGGTTATCTCTCTCCTCCCCTTCCCCCTTCCCTCTCAGTTTCTGTTAGTGCTATCTAAAATAAATAGATTTAATAATATAAATAAAAATTATTTGGGGAAGGCTGGGCTGTGGCACAACTAGTTGAGCACACACATTACCAGGTGCAAAGACTGAGGTTCGAGCCCCCACTCCCCACCTGCAGGGAGGAAGCTTCATGAGTAGGGAAGAAGCAGTGCTGCAGGTGTTTCTTTTGCTAGTGTTTTTTTTCTCTCTCTTCCTTTCTTTTCCTCTTTCTTTCTTTCTTTCTTTCTTTCTTTCTTTCTTTCTTTCTTTCTCCTCCAGGGTTATTGCTTGAACTTGGGGCCTGCATTACAAATTCACTGCTCTTGGCAGCCATCTTTTTTCCCTTGTTGTTGGTGATGTTGCTGTTATTGTTGTTGCTGCTATTGTTCTTGTTGGATGGACACAGAGAAATTGAGAGAGGAGGGAAAGACAGAAAGGGGGAGAGAAAGATACATACCTGCAGACCTGCTTCACCGCTGATGAAGCGACCATCCTGCAGGTGGGGAACCGGGATCCTCACGCAGGGTCGTTTCACTTTGCTCTATGTGCCTGGGGCATGATTTTCCTATTTCCATGGGAAGTGTTGTGTCTCAGTCAAAACCCCTGTCCTGGGAAAACCTAGGTGATTGATTGCTGCTGTCCAAGTACCATTTGATTGAAGGAAAGGTAAGGAGGGAGAAAATGCATCTGAAGCAGGTGGCTGTTACCAGGCCTCATAGTCATCAAGGAGTTTGGTAGAACCTTGACTGTGAACTGTTGGAGCTAATTATCTTTTCATGAGCCCTGCTGTGTAATGATAAGGTCAGGGCTGCTGACTTCCTCTTACCCTGGTATCACTAGGGAACTCCCTTTGAGACAGGAAAAGATAAAATGGAGAAGAGGCCTGCCTGCCACCTGGTCTGCATTCTAATATATCAGATCACAAAAGATGCAGAGAAGGAACCTCATCACACCAACTCCTTGACAGCAAAAGTTCCTAGCCTCTTTTGATTTTTTTTTTTTTCTTATTTGTCACACATATGCCAACTTTCTGTTTTGCTAGGCAAGAGGTATTTAAATTTGTGTCATTATTTCTTTCTCACAGAAGAATGTCACAACTGCTACCTTAAGAACAGTTGCATATCACTAGCTGTGGAATTTTTTTTTTCTTTTAATGTCAGGTCATTTAAATGCAATCAGTGTTCTGCCTCTACCCATACAGACCTATGAAATATTCTACTCTTCTTTTTCAACATTAGTCAACAACCCAAACTATTGCAGTTTTTATATTGCACATATGTGTGTGTTTAATTAACCTCATTACATCAAAAATGAATTCTACCTTTAAGAAAAAAAGATTTAAAAGCAGAGGTTGCATTACTATTTTTTTAACAGTCTGACAATGTTGATATATTTAGAGCTGCAAATGAGATGACTTTTGTTGTTGCTAACTCAGTCACAAATTGTAAAGGGAATCAGAAAACCAGTAATCAGTCATGTTTCTTTGGCAGATGGTGGGTGTTGAGAGAGAAACAGTGGGGTAGGGGGGATTGTGGCCATACTTACAGAAAGAATTACAAACTGTAGGCCTGTTTGGTAAGATTTTATAAAGCCTGACCATAAAAGAAAAAAGGGGAGGGGCTGTAATTTACTTCACCTAAGAAAATATGCTGAAAATGGCCTGTTCCTAGAATATACAGCTAATGGTCAAGCTTTTTTTTTAAATTATCTTTATTTATTTATTGGATAGAGACAGCCAAAAATTGAGAAGGAAGGGGGAGATAGAGAGGGAGAGAGACAGAGAGACACCTGCAGCCCTGCTTCACCACTTGCAAAGCTTTCCCCCTGCAGGTGGGGACTGGGGGCTAGAACCCAGGTCCTTTCGCACTGTAACGTGTGCTCAACCAGATGCACCACCGCCCGCCCCCTCCCCAATTTTGTTTTTAATTTGCCTCCAGGGTTATTGCTGGGGCTCGGTGTCTGCACCACGAATCCACTGCTCCTAGAGGCTATTATTCCCCCTTTTGTTGCCCTTGTTTATCTTTTCTGTTATCATTATTGTTAGGTAGGACAGAGAGAAATGGAGAGAGGAGGGGAAGATAAAGAGGGGGACAGAAAGATAGACACCTGCAGACCTGCTTCACCTCTTGTGAAGCTACCCCCTGAAAGTGAGGAGCCGGGGGCTTGAACTGGGATCCTTACACCCATCCTTGCCCTTCATACCATGTGTGCTTAACCCGCTGTGCCACCGGCCAGCGCTCTATTTTTTTTAGTAATATTTATTTATTTATTTATTGGATAGAGATACTCAGAATTCGAGAAGGAAGGGGGAGATAAAAGGGAGAGCGACAGATAGACACCTGCAGCCCCGCTTCACCACTCACAAAGCTTTCCCCCTGCAGGTGGGGAGCAGGGGCTTGAATCCTGGTCCTTGAGCATTGTAACATATGCACTCAACCAGGTATGCCATCCCCCAGCCCCTCAACCAGTTTTTTTTTTATCTCATTAGTTAGCAACATTTTTGATGATGTCTACATAATAAAAGTGAAGCTCAGGGCTAACAGAATGAGGCCACTGATTTTACAGCAATTTCTTTCTTCTCTGGTTTAAAACAAAAAGTGATTTTTTTAAAAAAATATTTAATAAAAAAATCACTTTTTTGCATCAGGGGTCTAACCTCTAGCAGCATTCATCCTTTGCTAGTCATCATTTTCTTTGGAACATGTCATACTTTGTAACTGAGCAATGAGAACACAAGAAATCACTTTGGGAATTGATGGGAGGTGTGACCTTTTCAACACCGGGGGCGCTTTGTCCCCAAATCAGAGATCTTTGCGGAGGACGATAGTTTTCTCTATAGAGACAGGAAGTCCTGAACTTTAATAAGATACATGCATTACAAAATGTGCTACTTTAGACTTTCTGATGAGAGAGCTGAGAAGCTAGAAATAACGTTTTAATGCCTTTTCTTTATTAATGAAATTCCAAGTTGCCTCCAACACTTACTTATTGAACATCTACTCTATAACTTATAGCTTGACCCAGAAGAGGTGAAGGTCAACGGACCTCTTCCCCAGTGGAGTTGCTTTCATCCTGACTTCATCTTCTGCTGCTCTTACTCTCCATTACTTGCCTCTTGCCAGTCTGTCTTCTTTACTCTCCTTCAAACACACCCAGAACTGCCCTTGTTGCAGCAATTTTTCACTCACTGTTTCTTCCACTTGGACAGTTTGCATTCGGAATATCTCCTTTTCTTGACTTCTCGATTAAAAGTCACCCTCACAGGAGAGGCCAGGCCTTCTCTGACCCACTGCAGGAAAGAGCATAAACACACATGCTTACCCATGTGCAAACACTTTCACTGTTCTAAGATCCTACTTACTAGTCCTCTTATCTGATTTTTTTTGAGTTTGCACAGGAATTTTAATTTTTTTTATTTTAAAAAGGAGACATTAACAAAACCGTAGGATAAGAGGGGTACAACTCCACACAATTCCCACCATCAGATCTCTATATCCCATCCCCTCCCCTGATAGCTTTCCTATTCTTTATCCCTCTGGGAGTATGGACCCAAGGTCATTGTGGGTTGCAGAAAGTGGAAGGTCTGGCTTCTGTAATTGCTTCCCCCCCTTATCTGATTTCTTATCACCTCAAGCAGGCATATTTTTTGTTGTTCGTATTACATGTGTCCTTCTCCATTAACATGCAAACAGCAGGAAAATAGAATATCAGAACAAGTTGGTATATTGCACCAAAGTAAAAGTTTCTGGGTTGGGGGGGGGATACAGGTCCTGGAAAAGGATGACAGAGGACCTAGTGGGGGTTGTATGGTTATGTGGAAAACTGAGAACTATTATGTATGTACCAACTATTGTATTTACTGTCAAATGTAAAACATTTATTCCCCAATAAAGGAAAAAAAGAGAATATTAGAACAGTGTTGACTGCTATATCCATGGTTTTCTAGAAAGGTGTCTGGTTTCTCATATGTAAACAGTCAATGAATTAACAGTGGAAGGAAAGATTGTGTGAAGTGGCCAAGGAGACTGCTTTATTATTCTCACATAAGAGGTTGGTCTTGGGAGTCGGGCAGCAGTGCAGCAGGTTAAGCTCATGTGGCACAAAGCACAAGGACCAGCCTAAGAATCCTGGTTCAAAGTCCCGGCTCCCCACCTGCAGGGGAGTCCTTCACAGTCGATGAAGCAGGTCTCCAGGTGTCTTTCTCTCCCTCTCTCTGTCTTCCCCTCCTCTCTCCATTTCTCTCTGTCCTATCCAACAATGACAACAACAAAAATAATAACTATAGTGGTCCGGGAGGTGGCGCAGTGGCTAAGGCACTGGACTCTCAAGCATGAGGTCCCGAGTTCGATCCCCGGCAGCACATGTACCAGAGTGATGGCTGGTTCTTTCTCTCCTCCTATCTTTCTCATGAATAAATAAATAAATAAATAAATAATTTTAAAAAATAACTATAACAATAAAACAACAAGGGCAACAAAAGGGTATAAATAAATAAAACATTTTAAAAAAAGAGGTTGGTCTTAGTGTTTTATGCTCATGTGAGGATTGTGAATCAAACAACATTATTTCAGACTCAAGGTCAGTAGTTTTATTTTGTGTCCAGCAAAGGATGTAGGATTTGAAGGGTGGTGGTCATGGCGGTGAATGATTTAATCTCCACTTCTTCCCCACCTCTTTCCTTTTGTCTCCTTCAACTACTTCAGATTTTGCTTGTAGCAAAAAAAAAAAAAATAAAGTTTTTGTGAGACCCACCCAGTAATTCATTTAGCAAGTGTTACTTTTTCTTTTTTTTTTTTTCTTTTTTTTTTTTAATTTAAGAAAAGATTAATTAACAAAACCATAGGGTAGGAGGGGTACAACTCCATACAATTCCCACCGTCCAATCTCCATATCCCACCCCCTCCCCCGATAGCTTTCCCATTCTCTATCCCTCTGGGAGCATGGACCCAGGGTCATTGTGGGATGCAGAAGGTAGAAGGTCTGGCTTCTGTAATTGCTTCCTCGCTGAACATGGGCGTTGATTGGTCGGTCCATACTCCCAGTCTGCCTCTCTCTTTCCCTAGTAGGATGGGTCTCTGGGGAAGCTGAGCTCCAGGACACATTGGTAGTGTCTTCAATCCAGGGAAGTCTGGCTGGCATCCTGATGACACCTGGAACCTGGTGACTGAAAAGAGAGTTAACATACAAAGCCAAACAAATTGTTGTGCAATCATGGAACCAAAGCTTGGAAAAGTGGAAAGGTAGTATTAGGGAGGTACTCACTGCAAACTCTAGTATACTTCTGCTTTCTTACTTTGGTACTTTTTCTTTTTTAATATTTATTTATTTATTTCCTTTTGTTGCCCTTGTTGTTTTATTGTTGTAGTTATTATTGTTATTATTGATGTCGTCATTGTTAGATAGGACAGAGAAATGGAGAGAAATGGGGAAGACAGACGGGGAGGAGAGAAAGATAGACATCTACAGACCTGCTTCCCCACCTGTGAAGCAACTCCCCTGCAGGTGGGGAGCCGGGAGCTTGAACCTGGAACCTTATGCCCGTCCTTGCGATTTGCTCCACGTGCGCTAAACCCGCTGCGCTACCACCCGACTCCCCCCAGAGATCAAATTTGTATCATTAACAGTGAAGCTACTAGAAAAACAATAGCACCTCAGATAGGAACAATGAAAAATGGTGTGGATTCTTACCAGTTGTTCACTGTTGACTGTTGAGATAAACAGCTGTGCACTCTGTTCATAGCTCTCACATGGCCTACATATCCCTGGGGGAATCTTACAGCTGCCATTTAAACAAACACATCTTTGTCAAGTCAAAAGAGGCATCTCATCCCATTCTGTTAGGGTGATGTGCTCCTGAGCTTGTGCTAAGCCATTGTGAGTACCTAGTACCGTTCAGGATGCAGTAGGCACCAACGTTGTCCTTGTGGGGTGTCAGCATCTGGTTGAAGGGAATGAATGCATCCGTCACTTGTTTGGCAAGTCACTGTTCACCTAGCACTTTGCTAAATACTGTGGGGAGGTTTGAAATAAACAAAGAAATTGTCTCTATAATCCTGTTCCTGCTGCCTTTGTGGCAGAGTCATATTTGTTAGAAGAGGTGTGCTAATTTGTTTATCACTTTCTTAAACACGGGCTTCTAAACTCCAACTACCTGAGTAGTCCTTCTATTCACTAGACGCTGCCTACTGCCTTCAGGATCCCCTTACATTAGTGTATTTAAAAAAAAAACTCTCTTTTTTAATTTAATTAATTCAGATAGAGACAGATGGAGAGAAATTTGAGAGGGAAGAGGGCGATAGAGGGAGAGAGGCACAGGGACAGCTGCAGCTCTGCTTCCTGTTGCAAAGGTCTCCCCCACCCCCACAGGTGAGGGCAGGGGCTTGGACTTCAGTCTTTACACACTGAAGGATTTGTGTTCAACTGAGTGCACCACCACCACCCCTTAATGTATTTTGTACACATTTTAAAGACATCTCTATAAGATAAATCACTTTTAAAAATAAATATTTGTTAATTTTTAGCTAGAACACTGCTCAGCTCTGGCTTATGGTAGTGCAGGTAATTGAACCTGGGACTTTGGAGCCTCAGGCATGAGGATCTCTTAGGATTACCACTATGCTATCTTCTCTACCCTAAATCACTTTTTTTTGCCTCCAGGGTTATTGCTGGGGCTCAGTGCCTGCACCATGAATCCACTGCTCCTGGAGGCCATTTTTTTCCCCTTTTGTTGCCCTTGTTGTTGTGGTTATTATTGTTGTTGTTGATGTCACTCGTTGTTGATAGGACAGAGAGAAATCAAGAGAGGAGGGGAAGACAGAGAAGGGGGAGAGAAAGACACCTGCAGACCTGCTTCACTGCCTGTGAAGCA
This sequence comes from Erinaceus europaeus, assembly GCF_950295315.1. Taxonomy (NCBI): domain Eukaryota; kingdom Metazoa; phylum Chordata; class Mammalia; order Eulipotyphla; family Erinaceidae; genus Erinaceus; species Erinaceus europaeus. Next base: position 20,842,465 of record NC_080171.1, read on the forward strand.
ACTCCCCTTCAGGTGGGGAGCCAGGGACTTGAACTGAGATCCTTATGCTTTGCGCCAGGTGCGCTTAACCCGCTGCGCTACCGACCGCCCCCCCCCGTCACTTTTTAAATAGTGATTCTGCTAACTAATAGTATCAATATTAACATTTTATCACTGAATCGTGAATGGGATCTAATGAAATTACTTATGTGAAAGCAATTTGTAAAGCATAAATATCAGAACAAAAGTAAAATATTGCTTCTGAGCTCTGTTTTATGATGTACCCTGCTTGATAATAACAACAAAGGTCACTTGTTGCCTTCAGAATAAAGTCCACACAGCCAGCCTGTTAGGGGGCCCAGTTCATGGTGACCTGCTTTCTCTGTAGAACTTACTGTTCCTGCAACCCCAGCTTTGCACAGTGTCTGGAACATAGCATTACCTTTCTATGTCGGGAACACTGATTTATTGATGGTGAGCAAAAGGAATTATGGGTCATGAACTTAACTGGTCTATGGCTGATGCCAGGCTGATATCAAGAGCAGCAGAGAAAGAGAGATAGAGATAGAGAGAGAGAGGGAGGGAGAGAGAGAGAGAGAATGAGAACTGAAGCCCTGCTTCACTGCTCAAGAAGCTTCACCTTGTAGGTGAGGCCCAGGAGCTTGAACCCGCAAGGGATTGTGGGTATAGGAGATTGCTGAAGCATGCTCTTTCTGTTCTAGCCTGCCTCCCACTGTTGGCTGCTCCTGTCTGATTTCCCTGGATGCTGTTCTTCTGGGACCTGCGTATGTAGCTAAATGTTGGTGAACTAAGTTTAAGGACTAGTGGCTCCTGACACATGTCCAGATAGCTCTTTTCTGCTATGTTCCCATCATTTTTTAAAAAATATTTTTAAAATACTTATTTTCCCTTTTGTTGCCCTTGTTGTTTTTTCATTGTTGTTGTAGTTATTGTTGTTGATATTGATGTCTTTGTTGGATAGGACAGAGAGAAGTAGAGAGAGTAGGGGAAGACAGAGAGGGGGAGAGAAAGATAGACACCTGCAGACCTGCTTCACCGCCTGAGAAGCGACTCCCCTTCAGGTGGGGAGCTGGGGGCTTGAGCCGGGATCCTTACCGGTCCTTGCACATTGAGAGGCGAGACGTGCGCTTGCTACTCTACTGCCCGACTCCCCCCATCATGGTTTTTATGTACCTAATAAACCTGTTTTGCTGAGCATCAAGTAGCATTCCACATTAGCTCGTATCAGGTTCTGTTGGTAGTTAAGCCCAGTATGTCTTGTACATGTTTGGCTCCATACATGATCTCCCCTATTGTAAGCTCTTCAAAAGTACCACAAATGTTACCATGCACAGGGATCTGGGTTCAAGTCCCTGGGCCTCATCTGCAAGGGGAAGCTTCATGAGCAGTGAAACAAGGCTTCAGGTATCCCCCCTCTCTCTCACCTCTATCTCCCTCTGCCCTCTCAAGTTCATTCTGTCTCTATCCAAAATAAATAAAATTATACAAAAAATTAAAAGAGAGAGAGAGAGAAGAGAGGAAGAAAAACATCTGTAGCACTGCTTCACCACTTGTGAAGCTTCCCTCCTTACAGAAGACCAGAGGCTTGAACCCAGATCCTTGAGCATGCTAACATGTGCACTTACCAGGTGTACCCAGCCCATTCTGTGATTGTTCTTCTGGTCATCTTCAATAGGCAGATTTATCTATTTTGTGGGACCTGTGAGAAATTCAGGTGATTTTTTTTAATGTGCTGTTTTCCTTCCTTTGTGTGGGAAAAAGGCTCGAAGATGTTGTAGAGCCAGATGTTGTAGTGCGCGGGCCGCAGAGAAGAGAGAGAGAGGGTCCGGAGCGAAGAGAAAACACAAATCTTTATTCGCGCTGGCACCTCAGAGTTGGGTGTTAAGAGAAGCAGGTTGGGCCACGTGGAGGTAGAGAAAATGGCCGCCTCACGCAGTAACCTTTCCTGCGTCTGAACACCAGAGTGAAGCGCCGGCAAGAGAGCGAGGTGCGGAAAACAAAGGGTTTTTATAGGAGTAGCTTTCACGAGAATGGGAAGGGGAGGAGTAACCATAGCACTCCAGGATAGGATGATAACTCTCGTGAGAATGGGAGGGGGGAGGAGTAACCATAGCACTCCAGGATAGGATGATAACTCGTGAGAATGGGGGGGGGGGAGGAGTAACCAGAGCACTCCAGGATAGGATGATAACTCGTGAGAATGGAGGGGGGAGGAGTAACCAGAGCACTCCAGATATCGCGGGGATATAGACAATGTCCTGAGGGCACAACATGGCTGAAGACAGGCACTCCGAGAATGTCCCAACTCTCTAGGGAACTAGCAGTAGCCTGAGGGGACAACATGGCAGATGTGACTGCATTGGCACAATTTCCCAGCACAAAGAAATGTTACCCCCAACCTCAAATTCTCTTGAATTCTACTCAGTCTCCCATGGACAATGAAGTTATTTGGAAAAATGTATCATATTTTATGTTTTATTATGAAATCTGTAAAGTTCTTTTAAAAATATTTTACTTATTTATCATTGGATAGAGACAGAGAGAAATTTCCTATTTGCAACAGACAAAAATCAGTAATTAAAACAATAGTATCTTCAGGGCTAAATGGAAAACCTTTGAGTTCGAAGAGCCATAAAGGCCTAACTGGATAAATAAGAAAAACTCTTATTTAGGGGTGTCACCATAAAATTTTAGAATGCCGGGAGTCGGGCTGTAGCGCAGCAGGTTAAGCACAGGTGGTGCAAAGCACAAGGATCGTCATAAGGATCCCGGTTCGAACCCCAGCTCCCCACCTGCAGGGGAGTCGCTTCACAGGCGGTGAAGCAGGTCTGCAGGTGTCTATCTTTCTCTCCTCCTCTCTGTCTTCCCCTCCTCTCTCCATTTCTCTCT